>NW_009661375.1:5528753-5588491 GCF_000708025.1 Charadrius vociferus | reverse complement strand
AGATTGAGTCTTGACTTCTCCTCTTCAGACTCCCACAACACTTGTCCCGGCTTTTTATCAGGTGCAAACACCTGAGTCCTGTAAGCCCTTCAGCTCTGGCACACATGCTTTGTATATTCACTCGAGTGCCTGCACACAGACAAGTGTTCAAACAGCTTCATCTCCCATCCCCGCGGGCCCCAAGGCACAACGCTGGGTATTACCTGTTCAGCTACTCCATGTGCTATACTGAGGGCTGGAGCCTGCAAATGCTTCTTCACAGGAACAGCATTACTCCTGTGACCAAGTCCTCTCAACACAGACCTTGCAGAGGTGGATTTATATCAGTCCACACAGTCTCTTCCCATTCACAGTGTTTTCTTTTGCACAGCTTATTGTGCAACTACAGAATGAATACAGTGACATTGTTTTCAAAATCACCTCAGTCCAAAACCCGCATTTTTAAGCTTGCTGCTCTAAACTCTGCAAAGGAAGTATTCTGTTCTTAAAAAGTATTATGGCCAGATTAGAGCTTTGAGAGTTGAGGGGACTTGTTTTTAATTAGATAAATGAGAAACGGGAACTCTCCTGTTTTTTTGTTTTTTTTTCTGCCAGACTCTCCTCTTTGGAGCACTATCCTCATTTGATGGAAATATTTAACTGGTAGGAACCATGAGGCAAAGTCTTGAATGACAGCTGAAGAAGGGACCTCAAGCTGTTGTCCTTGAAACCAGTGTCGAGTTTCCCCTTGACTTCCCAGGGCACAGCATCCAGCATAGCCCAACTCCAGACATTTTTATTCTGCAGCCAGCTGCGGTTCCTGTTCAGAAAAGACAGACTGTTCCCCAGAGGAGATGTGCAGCATGGAAAAAAAAAAAACCTTGTACAGATTAAAGGCTGGACTAAAGCCCCATCAGAGCCAGCATGAAGGCTTTCAGTGGTCCCAGTGGAGCAGGAGTCAATCGTTAGTGCCCAGACTGGCCACACTGGTGTCTGCTGCAAAGCTAGGGAAAATGTGGTTGAGCACAATTCAGGTCTGACCCAACCTTGCACCTATTTGAGCACAGGGGTATTTTCCTCAGTCCATGGCACAAAAGGGTTTGTCCTTTCAGCCCTTCTTTGCTCTTGTACCCAGGGGAGACAAGAGCTGCAGAGCATGAACCAGCTTGTCAAGAGAGCTCCCCCTCTGTCTTGGCAGTGCCTTCAGCTCCCGTGACAACAGAGAACCACTTCTCTTGTGCTTCTTGCTTGTCCTTGCAATGACTTCTGCAAGCCAGATCTGCTTCCGTTCAGACGACAAGACACACAATAAAGCAGTAATCATTTCAGCAGTTTTTTTCTACCCTTAACCTGAACCCAAATCAGCCCACAGATCTGGAAAATGAGTCACCTGCCTGATGTCTGATTTGCAGTCTGTGTGCCTTTGCCCGGGATGTCCCAGGAGCATGATGATGTGAACTCAGGACTCCTCGGGGGGTGGGAGAAAAAAAAAAAAAAAGAAAAGAAGAAAAAAAAAAGTCAAGATGTTTCTGGCTAGAGACGCAAGTGCTCTTTGATAGGAAGTGTTTGAATCTGTCCTTAAGGCTAAACCATGGCTGCAGAAGGATGGGCAAGGTGGGGCTCTGCCTGACAGCCACAGCAGCTTTCCCTCCTCCTGGCAAGATGTGTGGAAGAGATGCCCCAGATTCCACCCTCCTCCCTTCTCTCAACAACCCACAAGGCAGAGCCATGTGAAGTTGGTTTCCATCTTCCACGAGGCATTTGCTGGCTCGTGTGCCCCGTCACTCAATCTCATTGTATCCAAGACTTTTGAGAAGCAGACCTTGCTGCAGATTGCATCCCGCTCCCTTCCAGGAGCAAGAAGTTTCAAGTACGGTGCGCCAAACCTGTTGAGTGGCAGGGAGGGAAAATCCCCTCTGCTTAAACCAGTTCCCCCAGGTCTCTGAGGAGAAGTAAACCACAGCAATCCCAAAGTGTCTGCGGCATCCAAGTAGCTTTCAGCTCAGCATAGCACGAGGGAGGGCTGTCTCAGAGAGCCCCAGCTATGAGAGTCTCTCTTTGGCTCCATCAGGCAATACTGCAAACAAGTCATGTCTCTTAGAAGAGGAAAAATCTATTTTAGAGCTCTCTCTTTTTCTGTGTGGGTGCTTATCTCTGGTCACTGCTGTTCACCATGTAGAGAAGTCTCTGTGGCATGCATTTCTAAGAGGGCAAACTGTCTAAAATTAGCTGTTAGTTTAAAATAAGAGACTGTGCTGTTCTCCAGGGAGGGGGATTCATCCTCCAAAGGAAACTGTCAAGGATTGTTCAGGATTACTCTCCAGCTGTTCAGAACTGCTGCATCCTTTTAAATTATAATGTCAACATGTCACAAATAATATGGAATGACAATGTCTAATTTCTGTCCTGTGAGGAACGAAAATGAAGGAAAATTGCTGGCATACTAGATACACACCAGCTTTAAGAAACCAGGTAACCTTTCTAGGTAGCTGTAGGAGAATAATTAGTCAAAGCATTAATGAAAACATAATTTTCTAGCTAGCCTCTGAAATCTAGAGGCTTTACATTATAATTTCCAGGCTGATGCTCTCCAGAATAGATTGAATTATCTCCAGGACCAAGGGATGTAGCAACTTCTCCACTGATTGGATTCTTTATGTTGAGTAGCTGTTTTTTTTTTTTCCCAAAAATATTTGTTATCAGCATTGCTGGCTTTGAGGAAGGAATTTCAATGCCACATTGCACGAGTATGTAAGGGGCCAGACCAACATCATAGTTGTTGCTGACCTTAACACCCATGAGCAGCTCACAGTGAGTTAATATTGCCCCCCAAACATGATTAAAATAGACAACGTGACTACACGGACATACAAGTGGAAGCCACAACGTTATAGCAGATCACAGGCAACCTGCACCGTGTACGTGCATATCCCATCCAAATTTTAAAGTAGATCACCAAGAGGAGGGAGGTTTTTAACAGATGAGGGTTTTACCTATTATTTGAGGTCGTTGTAGCTCTGGGGACTGAAGGAGACACCTCCTTTCGGCTATGAGGTAACAGTGAGTTTCTGGGATTCAGCTGATCAACAGTAACTTATGAAGTCATGGTAATGTGGTTGCTTCAATCAGATGTCCACATCCAGAGATTAAATATTCTCCTAAGCTCTCAGGGTGGCTGCCTATAAAATATAAACAATGCAATATAAACAAGAAGTGTCCCAAGGTATACATTTTAATGCTCAGATTCTATGCAGCACTGTATATTTTTCACGTTAAGTTAAAGAAGTAAATGAAACAGAAAGAATCCAACGTGTTTTACATTCCCTTGCAACAGGAAGCTATTTTGATAAAACCTACAAATGATCCGTATTGATATTAACTTTTTTTTTTGTAAACTTAATTTGAATTTAGAAAGTCTCTAAATGATAATTGAATCACAAGTCTGGATTAGGATTCTAGCAGCAACACTTGACTTGGTCAAAATCACTGTTATGAAGAGATGCAATTTTTACACAGTACTTCACATTGATTAAGTAATGTGCGAAAATGGAAAAAAAAGTATTCGAATCTTAATCATAGTAATTTGCATGAAATAAAAGTCTCTGTCAAGGGAATGCACATTATAATAACTCCTGGGTGTTTTGGTTGCATCAGTGAGCAAAGAAGTTGTGTGCATTTTTTTTGTCCTGATATACAAGAATTTACTCTATTTTTAGTGCACCTTTGATTATACAAGAATTCAGAAATATGGCATTGTAGTCAGTGAGAGACTGTGAGACAAACAGGTATTTTAAGAGAAGCCAAAGCTCACAGATGATTGATAATGTATATACCTGAATTAAATACAGAAACATAAACCAGTGTGTTGTAAACATGGGAACTCAGTTTGAAGCTAATTAAGGCTCATTTGGTTTTGACCTGCATCAAACAATAGCACTAAATCAGAAAAGCAGATGCATTTTGGAAGCTACTGAACTGAAGAACGTTATCTGGAGCCCAGTGGAGTCAGCAGAGACCTTCTCACTGACTTCAGTCAATCAAGCCTTAGAAATGTTTGCGTTTATTTACACAAATTGGTCTGAAGTAGAAAGGGCTTTTAGATGCAGTCCCCGCTCCATTGCATGCACATGTCAATGCTGCTAAACGCCGCGATGGTGTCACTGTCATCTGTGATTGAAGCAGACCCGGGAGCTCAGGCGCGTTTCTCTGGGCCAGCACGACCGTTGTGCAACCTGTTCTATTTTAAAGAGTTGCTAGTTCAAAAATCAATGGGCATCAGCTGCTAATTACAGAAAATCTATGTCTTGTCCCTTCAGCAGGTTTTGCATTTCTCCCCCTCGCCATGGTACCTTTGCTATGAGTCGACGCCACGGCTCCGTAGCAATAAGTCATGGCCACCCCCAGGCCCCTTTGCATTTGTTCCAGCTTCCTCCAGGGCAGACTTTGCCACGTGAAGTTTCTGGTGAACGGTCTTTACCCTACCACACCTGGATTCCCCCACTGACCTTGAGACTAATTTGACGCTGTATTTTCTAAGAATGTAAGAAAACAGAGGCAAGCTTTCTCCAGTTATTTAAAACACTTCCAGTGTGGAAGCTCATTTATCCCATAAATGGGGTTTTGTGAGTGGGAGGGAGCTGTTCTCAATGAAAGTCTGAGATCTGTGATCCCCTTTTCTGTCTTCCAGTGATCACAAAGCGGGACAAGGACTCCTAGACATTTATAAACAGTCAGAATAACTGACCATTCTACCTTCCTTAGAGCTTAACAATTGGTCCAAAAGCTCCTGGGCAAGGAGTTTTCTAGGCATGAGTTTTTGCCATTCCCTCTCTTTCATTTCTGCAAGATGTGCTTATAATGGGGGATGGGTTCGAAGACCCCGTTGGAGGAGGGTCCTTTTTTTGAGGCACACCATATGAAATCTGTTGAGACCTGCAGAAGTTGCCATGATATCACTGCGTTGTATCAGGAGGGATATTCAGTTATCCTCAGCCACAATATTATTTGGATAATTGCTTCCTGCAGGGGATCAGAGCAGGTGCCGGGGGGGAAAAGTGTTGAACAACTACGCTAGGAAAGGAAACGTTGGTTGAAGTTTATCTCTTGTTGCCGAAGCTGCCAGTAAAGCTAGGTGCAGGAAGGGGGTTTGTTTGGGATTTGTTCTGGGGGAGAAAGGCCCTGCTGTCTTCAGAGTGAGATGAGATCAAGTTCTGCTTGCAATACTTCTTACACGTTGTAGATGCAGGCCAGGAGATTTTTTTACATCAAAATAAGGGAATGGATGGGCCTGCACTTATAAGAGAGTTGGCATTCCTACAACAAGCGTGTAGGTTGATAAGGATTTTCTTTATTCTTTTCAAAAATAACCTTTCCTGTGAAATGCAAGCTCAAGAACATTATCGGTTACATAGAGAAATCACATGAAAGGCTGTATTACAATAATGAGGAAAAGAGATTCTGAGACGAGAGCAGCAGCAAAGGTACTGAGTACCTCCTTGGCTTGAGCTGCTCCTTCTCCACACAACTGATGGTTTCAAACCTTGGGTTTCAGCAAAATCCTACTTGAGGGGGAACATAGGGCACACAAACCACTCTCTGGGCAGCTTGTTGGTATCACATCTTGCTTTGCCCAGGGAATATCCGATGCATACGGGCATTCTCAACGTGTGGGAGGTGTGTTATAATAACGGGGATATCTCCATTTACAAGCTGAGGGGAACAGTAATATACCATCCTGTGTTCCTCCTACTTTGAGAATGCGCCCCATATCGGGTGGTATTAACGGGGCAGCAATAGCTATCGTCACATCCCTAGCCCTGAAAACACAGCCCTGGTGTTTTACCGAGGGGAAGTCAAACCGCTCTCGTAAAACATCCTATGGAAAAGGGAAGGAGGAATTCATAAGAAATAATCCTATTAATTAATGCCCAAATCCTGGTCCCTGTGCACAGTCTGTGGAAACACTGTGCGTGTGAGGGAGCAGAGGCAGCAAAGGAAGGGAACACAACCCTCCTCCTCGGTTGGAGCAGCGTTCCCACTTCCCAGGCTGACGGCTCTGCTCTGCCCGGTGTATTCCTGGCAGCTCCCATCAAGTGCCACCCAACACAGATCTTTGCGGCCAGCCCCGGGTTGTCCCCGCAGGAATGTCTCCAGGACCACACAAGAAATCATGATGAGAAAATAGTGTTTTCTCTTTCCAAAGCAATGATGAACATGTTTTGAGTGTCCTTACAGAGAGGGGTAGCTACAGTCTGTACTTCCCCACTCTCATATTTTCATTTTTCGTTAAGAACAGTACTGAATTAACAGTATTACTAAGCAGACTGTCCAAGGACTTTGTGGGCGGATTTCAAGAGCAGGGTAGACAAGTATCTGTCAGTAGTCAGCTAGCCCTAATCCTGCCTTAAGGAAGGGGATGGATGAGGTGACGTCATGAAATTCCCCTGGCCCTACATCTTGGTGTCTCTGTCTTTGAGCATTGAGAACCTTCCACTGCAAACAGAGGGAGTTACTATAAAGATGAGCTTCTGGTTATTGTTTTGATGACCCTTGAGATCACTGCCATCTTGGAGTTAGGTCTTTCTCGGATGTATTTCAACAGACTATCCATATGCATTGAATCAGGAACCACAAAATGCTTGTATGCCTGAGATGTTCTTTGGTTACCGGAGGACATGGGGTTTGCCTGAGGTAGGAAACGTTCTGGCTTTGCAATACCCGATTAGACTCTTGGGGACAGTAGGTTCAGGAAAAACATGTTAAACTAGCTAGGGCTCACCCTACAACTGCTCCCCAAAGCCTTAACAGTGGGCAAAGCTTTCTAAGTGGAGAGTCCTCTTCTCTGGAAATTATATCTCCTGGTGGCTCATCAAAACTCCTCTCTCACCCCAGGTACAAGATGTCTCAATTTAGCCTTGTTTCCAAAAACTATGCTGACCTGGGCCTTCTCCCTCCAAACCCTACAGTTTTAAAATCTGTGGTCCAATTTCACCCACAAGATACTTAGTTCTTAAAAGTGTTGTGGAATTTGCCAGTTGGGAATGTCTGTGCTGAACGTGGGGAACACAAAAGAGAGCTCAGCACAAAAGGTACATGGGGAAGGGACTGGAGACTCGGACACCAATCTGTTAGAATCCCAACTGCATTAGTTCCCAGACTCGGGGAAGAGCTTCTTTTAATGGTTTTCCTTTAATTGCAGTGGATTTCTACAAGTCCTAATTTGTTGGCAGCTGGGCTTAGCTCCGAGGATGATCTTTAACCATTGTGAACCATTCCCATGCAAGGAAAAGTGTGCTCTTTACACACCCAGCTCTGCAATGCTGTCCTGTTAAGGATGCGTGTAAGTGTAGCAATGAGTGATGTTAGTAATAAATGAATTACCCAGAGAATTTGCAGTCACAGTGGCTATAAAAAAAGAGAAATTTAGCTTCCCCATGCATAAACGTAAATGTGCTGTGAGAGCAGCCGCCCCTGCATGGACACACATACAGGGAACAATACTTGCCCACAGCATAAAAAGCAGCAAACGCAGATAGTGCCAGGTGATATTTGGCTTCTCAGCATATATTTAGGAGGGCTGCACTTCACATTCATAGGAGCCATCTTTCTTTTTGTACTCCATTTTCTGTTCTTCTTATTAATCCACAGATTCCTCCCTGTGCCAAACCAGGAATCGGAGGCAGATCCCTGGAGAATTGCTTGAGCCTCGGATCCTCGAGCAAATTCGAGCTGTAGTATGCCACAAGGGCAGTGTTATTCCTCCAGAGAATTTAGCACGATGCCTTCTAACCCTGTTTAAGCAGCTCTGTTTTTAAGTGATGCAGCTACTGGTATTAAGATATTCTGAATCATCATTAGCTCTATTTACTGAGCCTTTAGATGTGTGAATCACTGCAAACATCTGGAATGAACAGGTGGAATTCAACCGCACTTACTGTACGTTTCTGTTTTAATGGTGTTTGGCTTCTCTTTTAATTGAACACCGATCCTTCCTGGAGACCCAAATGTTACTACAGGCATATACGAATTTAATTTAATTGGCAATGAGTTAAAAATTATTATTTCAGAGGAATTTTTGATGTTAACTAATGAGGCATCATATTCCCTACATATTCCTGCCATTTCAGCCTGCTTCCCCGAGGAAGCACAGGCTATGCCGCCTCATCGTCAGTCTCGCAGATTGCCCTAGAAACTTGTGACCTTATAGAATCATAGAATCGTCTAGGTTGGAAGGGACCTTTAAGATCATCAGGTCCAACCGTTAACCTAACACTGCCAAGTCCACCACTAAACCATATCCCTGACTACCACATCTACCCATCTTTTAAATACCTCCAGGGATGGTGGCTCAACCACTTCCCTGGACAGCCTGTTCCAATGTTTGATAACCTTTTTGGTGAAGGAATTTTTCCTAATACCCATCCTACACCTCTTCTGGTGCAACTTGAGGCCGTTTTCTCTTGTCCTATGGCCTGTTACTTGGGAGAAGAGACTGACCCCCACCTTGCTACAACCTCCTTTCGGATAGTTGTAGAGAGCGATAAGGTCTCCCCTCAGCCTCCTTTTCTCCAGGCTAAACAACACCAGCTCCCTCAGCTGCTCCTCATGAGACTTGTTCTCCAGACCCCTCACCAGCTTTGCCGTCCTGTGAATACACTCCAGTATCCTTGTTGGTGAGCAGCCTGGGGCCGGGATGTGGGGGAGGTCCCCCATGCTCCCCCATGCTCCACCGCTTCCTAGCCCCAGGCTGCTCACCATGGGATGGTGGGAGATGCATAGCTACTTACAGGGTGCCTGCCGTTGAGCGGGGGTGCAACCCCAAGCACCTTATGTTGGTGTCTGGCATGCAAGGGCAGTCACGTCTGGTCAGTGAAACAGGCTCTGGACATCGGGGTTTCACCTGAGTGGCTAAAACCAGCAAAATTGACCCAATCCTACTCCACAACAGCGTTTTCTGGTCTGAGAGCGCCTCTGCTTTTGTAGCTCTTTCACCTGGTATAAACTGTTGACTCTTTGGCAGGGACTTGAGCCCGACATTTCATCCGAGGTGAAAGCCCTTGTCCTGTGTCTGTTGGTCCCCAGTTCATTCTTCACTTGACTTCATCTCGGTGAGGAAAAGGACTGTTTCCCTGCTCCATCCTGGAGCAGGCATGTCCAAGCTGTCATCTCCTTCATCACCATGGAGCATAGCCCACCTGGACCCTACCATGTTCAGGCAAGTCAGCAATGAGAAAGGAAACATTATTTTTAAATTAAATAGGAAGAGACTGGAAACCCTCAGTTTCCTTGGGGTGAATTATTTGGGCTGCCTCCTGCCCTTTGAGCCATCTTCCAGCATCTACAGCAACACTTCAGGAGTGGGACTTGTCCTAGTTATGCCACTCATCTTTGCTGATTTTTTGATATATGCCAGTCTTCAAAATACCATCTCAGATTCATTCCTTTTTACCACTTGTAGTTGGTTTATTTTTTATGAAAACCAGCAAAACATCTGAAATGGAGAAAATCATCACAATGTCCCCACACATGCAATGGCTATTCCCCTCCACTGCCTCTTCCCCTCTGTAGTGGCAATGTTGGGCTACTCAGCACTTATCCAATAAATGCGCACAATGGACAAAACCTATTTCTGAAGCCAAATTTTGGAGGGGAAGGAGAAAGAGGAGGAATGCAGCCATTATACCAGTGTTTTGTAACATCCCTCCCATAAAATTACTATTAAACCTCTCACACAGCCAGGATGTCATACATGATCTCAGGGAATCCTTTTTCCCTTTTTGCAAGGTGTGTCTGATAATACCAACCCCTCTGAGGTGCTGCATCGCCCCATTAATTCATCTTTGTAAGTTACCTTCTGATTCTTAAGAGGTACAAAATATTAATTACCCATGTGATAAGAAGTTCAGATGCACGGGGAAAAGCACGGATCTCTGCACCTGTTTGCTTAGTTGGATTTCCACTGTTCAATGAAAATCACCCATATGTGCTGGACAAAGTACAAGTTTTCTCCCTACACATAACCCTCTCCAGTCATTTTTGACATATAGAGGAAACAATTATCTCTCATGAATAGTTCTTATTATTATAATTGATTTTTTTTTTATTTAAATTGCCAGGTTTGCTATTACCTAAACTGTGAGTTTATTTATTTCATGATGGTAGATTCTTAAAATGGATTCTGTCCTTCCAACGTCGCTTTTCTTTTTCCACCCTGCATACATAGTTCCGTTACTATTCCTTGCATCAAGGTAATACCAGCCCCAGTTCACAGTTCAAATTTGCTCCTCCCTTCACCCAAAGGATTGAACTGGAGCACCTCACATCGTGGTACTGAAATAAACCATTGGTTGTCTTCAGAGATGGGTCCTGCTCAGTTTGACCTTGACTTCTACAGCCTCAAGCATCTCTCACGTCTAGCGAATACTGAATTATTTATACAAAATAAATGGTAATCCTAGGCGGGGTTGGCAGATCTTTACCTCCAAGGCAATATTTTCATACTCAGCACACTCAGCTGCTTGGGGAGACCCCGATTTGTGTCTTTCTGCTGCCTGAGTCACTCTGGGTATTTGAGCCTGACCCTTCCTTAGCTGTAACCATGAGGGATGCCTGTCTCTTCTGAAGGTCTTGGTTTCCCTCCAGAGCAAAACAGGAAAACCATTATGTTCACCAAAACAAAACAAAAAAAATATTAAAAATGTGAAAGAGAGGTCTGGAGCCTGACCTCACTGTGCTGAGTATTGTACACAGAGCGAGAGTGAAGTCCCAGTGCCAAAAAGACTGAGATCTAAATAATTTCTCTAAAGAGAAAGTGCTGCTTTGGTGGCCAGGCTGTTCTGAAGGGGCTGGGGCCATGCTGCGGGTCCCTCCTTTCCCGCACCGCATTCCCACTGGGGCCCCACCAGCATCCCACACCTGCTCCCACACGCATCCGTGCTTCCCAAGCAACCTGGCCGGGGCAGTGTTTTTGTGTTTGCAGAAAAAAGGTGAGCAATTACCAGGCCACACCTCCTCACACAACTTCTCATGCCTCTAAAGTTTCTAAAACTCTGAGTATCAGGTTCCTGAAATCACTGCTGCCCAGGAGGGAGGCGTTGCACAGGTTGCCGGGGTTTTGCTCCAGAGTTAGTGGAGTTTGGCTGCTCTATACTATACGCTACTTTTGGACTACCATGTTATTCATACTCCTTTTTTCACCTTCTTACCTAGCTGTTAAAGAATATTTCTGTTTTAAAGAGTAACTTTGTTTTCAGGGGCTTTAACTATGGTGCTTTTTGCCTGTGTTTTCAGTGCAATGTCATGTCAGGGCTTGGTTTTCTTTCTTTCTTTCTTCCTCTGTTCTTTCTTTTCCTTCTTTTTCTTTTCTTTCTTTTTCTTTCCTCCTTTCTCTTTCTTTTTCTTTCCTTCTTTCTTTCTTTCTCTTTCTTTTTCTTTTCTTTCTTTCTCTCTCTCTTTTCTTTCTTTCCTTCTTTCTTCCCCTTCCTTCCTTCCTTCCTTCCTTCCTTCCTTCCTTCCTTCCTTCCTTCCTTCCTTCCTTCCTTCCTTCCTTCCTTCCTTTTATTTCTACCCATGTTTCAATGCAAACAGGCCCTTTCCTAGTACTAGCAATTGGCAACTGGTTTCCCATCCCCCTGAACCCAGCAGTGTTGCTGCTCCGAGACTCGGCTGGTTGGAAACTGTGTATAGATGGCAAACATTTACATTCAGCACGTCTAATACATCATCTGGGACTTAAACCCACACCACTGGTGATGCATAGAGATAGATATTTAGTCACATCAAAGCTATTTGCTAATTGCAGACACTTCATTGTTGTTTAATGTTTCATGTGCAAGATTAGTTGGTTGATTTAATTGGTTCAGTAAAACTTATGTTTTAAGGCAAAACCTTAGTTAAGACATAATGTATTCCCTTATGGAAAATTCCCATAAAACAGAATACATCAGAAGTCAGTTTGTGCTTTGTAATTCTGTATTTCATTCTATAGTCAGTCTGCCTACAGAATTCAATTGAAAACTACACTTTCCTATCAGGAAGTTTACCATTTAATAGCAATCCAGCCAGGTATTAAATCTTGTAGGATTGTTATAGACACAAAAAGCATAGGGTAGGGTTATAATTGTCATCTACAGTCTGTTTTACTTGGGTTCATAATATATGAATGGGTTTGCAACAGAAACAGACACAGAAAAGGAATAGAAAGGGATGACATGCATATCGTTCTTATCCATATATTTCCAGGACTGCATATCCACATTAATATATTGAATTTATATGCAAATGTGTCTGCTCATACCTGTGTCTGTGTGATACACATATCATGTAAACATTTACACTATGTGTGTACATGTGTCTTCCCGTGTTTATGTTTACACACAACCTAAAACCTGCTCGTGCACTACAGACTGCACAGGAAGTTAATTCAGGCACCTCTCAGTGACTCGGTATTTCACCAGAAATTGCCCCAAATCTATGCCCAGCTTTCCAGCAGTGGCACAGCAGCGCCGCCCAACATACCTCCAGGGAGGAGTTGAATTTTGGATCCTGGTCCCACATAAGAGGAGACGACTGATTAGACCGCAACACAAGAGTCAACCATGAGCACCAAAACCCACAGCTTAACTGCCCCAAAATGTTTGGGGATCTCCATTATGAATATTTTCCTGAAAAGCTTCAAGAGGTTTTAAACTCGGTTTGCTGCTGAAGGAACATTTCTGAAGCCCAGACCTTCTGTATGTTTACATTTCTATATATGAATATTAAAATGTTGAGTACATGGACCACCAAAAGTTTGTTTAGCTTGAAGTTAGAGATTTGTTTTGCTTAGAATTTAGTCTCTTGATATTTGGCTGATCTCTTTGTACTGGCTTTTATCTTAATTGCTTTTTAAACTATAATTATGGTGCCACATCCACATGGCTGTAACACCAGTGCGGTTTAAGTTGAGCGTGTTTCTATTATAACTTCTATTTTTAAGTGGTTTTTTTTTTTTTAATTCAGACATAAAATTTACATACTGCAGCCATGAAACTTAGCAAACAAAGTCTGAGTCAGGGAGAAAATCCCCTTTTACAATATTTAAAAAAATAAAATAGTTTGCTGAATATTAAAGTAGAGGCAAAAAAAGAATTAAAGTAGTTCTTTCCAATACTGCAATTATAAAAGAGGAAAAATGCTCCGTTTAAATATCCAGCTGAAATTTTGCATGCCATTACCCCACAAACAGAGACTCACACGTACCAGCATTTTAATGTGTATATACCAAAGCCATATTGACACTGCAGACTATCATTACTCCTTAAGGAAATGTCATGGGCTTTCCTTTCTTATTTGAACGAGCTGTGAATTTATAATTTTTTCAGCCAGTTGGTTTTAATAAGGTATCCCTCAGTTATTCGCCTTTAAACCCTTCTCTAAATACTTCTTTGAAGACTAAACCACATCCCTCCATTAGGCCAATAACGCAGCCTGGCTTTTAAGAAGTCCACATAGGGCTGTGAGCGTGGTGTCCTACCAACCCCAGTCTTCCTCCCTGCAGGAACATTTCTTCTTTTTCTTTCATTTGAGACTAACATCTGGGGGAAAGCAAAATGCAAGCCACTGTTTGGTAGCATCCCTTTCCCACCCAAACACACACAAATAACATTGGGACCGTGACCGGCGTGGATGAAAGATGGTGGTAGCCCATTCCACCTGCCCACTTCATCCTCTGTTATTAATCCCGCTGGTGCATATGCCATACAATTTCTGCAGAAGTCTGGGGGTAAACTGAGGTTTATCCATCTACAGGGCTCGTGGTGGGGTTCTTGCCATCTTACCATGTGAGAATGCTGCTATATTATGCACAACATTGTGCAGCGTCAGACCTGGAGTTGAGAAGATCCTCTACATATAGAAGCGCACTTAATATTGCATTTCCGTGGGTGAGTGCGCTCCTGCCACAGTTTTATTGGAAAAGGGAGATCTGTTGGGCTTGTGTCCTCTTAGGGGCCAGGTCGGTTTGCAGCAAACAAAAGCTGTTCTTATTTTTCCTCATCTCACTGCACTAATTTAAGGGCATTCTACAAGATCCAAAGGTTACAGATGAGCTCCCTGGTAGAGCATTTTTTTTGCTTGTAAAAAAGGAATGACAATAAATAGTGCAGAGTGCAGAAGTGAGTGGGATAACTCTTGTTGTGCTCAATCTGTTCAGAGTGAGATGGGAACAAATATATCACCGCTTTGTTTTCCTTCCATCAGAAAATTACTCTGAGCAGCTATTTACTCCCCCAGCCATTATTTTCTGTTCCTTTTCTGTGTAAATAACGTGACTTTCTGGAAAGGGAAAAGGTGCCTTTCCTGGAAACGCAGGTCTGGGCGGAATGAAACACCCCCCTCCCGACCCCCCATCGTTGGAGACACTTTCCCCAACTCCTCACGCTGCCGCGACCGCAGATGACGAAGACCCGAAGCCTTCCCAACAACATATTTCTCGAGACCGCTGTCGCTCCATAACGCTCCCAGCCCTTTCCAGCCCCGCGATATTTCTCCCCCGCCACATCCTTTGTGCTCCCTTCAAGGTTTTTCTGAAGTGAGACAATCTTTCCCGTTTTTTTGTCTTCTGTCTGCATCAAAGTTAGGACTTTGTTAGGGATTCTTGCTATCGGCATCTGTTACCTCTTTTTCTCAGGGGCTAAGGAGGAGGCTGCTGTATGGCTGAAAAAGGCTCTCATTCAGCCTGCAATTGCTTCTCTTTGCTTTCCTGTCACACTGTCAACCTCAATCAGAAGGCAATGAAAGTGATACAGAAGCAAAGCTTTGCTGCCTCCTCCTAGAACAAAGAGCGTCCCATAGCCTAGTACAGATTTCACATCCAATTTAACTCTTTGGAAAAGGATTTCAGGAAATACATAGTCAAGAGTTGAAAAAATGGAGTTGGGTCTACTATAAAGGCTAAAAGTATTATCCTGGCTTAGATAAGCTACAAAGATAGGTTGATACTATTTTCTAGCATAAACCACATTAGCTGGCATTACACATTGAGCTTTCTTTACTCGTTAAGTTGCAAGGAGATTTGAGAGGAATTTAGCAGCTACATAAAATGACTCTTTCATGATTCTAGCTTTAACAGTCATTTTAGTTGTACAAGGTGCATGAATAGCAAGGACCTAAATCATGTTGTTTAACAAATCTGGTATTAGAGGGTTAGTCTCAGTTTACTTATTAAGAATTTAGTTGAGTAAAGGATTTTAGGACTCAGTTCTTTGTGTGGATGACAATGAAACAGGCCAGTACTTGTATTTTTGGGAACCTAAATCAGCTACACGTGTTTGAACTATGCTTTTGGGCCTATAATTGTTCTTTTGCCTGGAGAATATTTTTCTCTTTGGATTCACACTAAAAATAAGGCTCATTGGGCAGGCGGTAGAGTAATGAGGTATTTCTCTGGGTTATCCCAAAACAATATTTCTCAAATTTGTAATAAGCTTAAGGTGCTTCTACCCCTCTTTGCCTGCAAACACAGAGCCTCGTGCACAATGCTAAACTTTTTTTTTTACACTGGTCCGACTAAGGAAAAAAAAAAAGAAAAAAAATGTTATTTCAACATGGTTTTTATCATTAAAAGCAGTCTTTCTTTACAGAGGCAAGGTCCACTCTAAGCACTGATATTAACACTTTTTCCAAGGCTGTTCTTTCTAACAGATAACCTTGATCAGTGTGTCTTAGCATAATAACACAGCTGCTAATAACACACTCCAGAGCAACTTTTAATGAACTCAGACTGGGGGAAGAAAAAAAAAACTTTCCTAGCTAATGAAATATTTTTGCTGCAAAAAGGCAGGAAGGGGAAGCTGTCCTTTTATATTTCTGTGTAAAAATGGCTCAGCGTGTTCTCTGCTTCTGCAGCTCTGCAATAAGTAAAATGTTTAAGGAATGCTGACATCTCCTCTCTGAAATGACTGAAAGAGGTTTCATACGTTATGATACTGATGGAAATGCCTCTTAAACAGCTTCTAAAAGTCATCTTGCTAGAAGAGAACACATCTCTTTAGAAATTCCCCATGAACAAGAGATGATTACAAGGAAGCAGTATGACAGACACCAACATTTCATCTCTGCATACAATTATGGTACAAATTAGAAATGCTATTATGTTAGTGCTCCATAATTAAGTAAGCAATTAAAAACAAAAACAGTTCATTAACAAATTGTCATAGCTATGCAGACAAGTGCCCAGCAAGGTCATGATAGGCAATTGCCTGAGACAACTAAATGCTGGGAGCGAGCGGCAGACATCTGAGCACAATAACATTTGTGGGGCAGAACTCACATATTTTGCAAATTACTTTTCCTTGGGAAGCATGAGATATGACAATAAATATCATTATTCCGTGAGAGAGTGCAGTAAAAAATTCAAATGCAGATTGCCTCAAAAAGTTAGAAAAGCAACTGGTAACAAACCCTTTTCCCTGCTAATTACACACTATCTGGTCAGGGGGACCTGGGAGGAAGCTGAAATTAATATGAGACTATTTTTCATAACACCTCACTGTTGTCTTGTGGTTATCTGACAATTTAATGAATTTATCTGCTCTGCTGTATTCCAATAAATGTTCCCATGGATATTAAATTCAGTGGCTGGTTGAACAAATGTAGTGGATGGGGTTGTAGGGTCTAATTTTTTAACCTTCTGCAACATCAGTCTAATATTTCCTCTCATCTACATCAGATTTATTCCCCAGTTCCTTTTAAAAATATTTTTAGCTATGTCAACAAAGGGACTTAAAAAAAGCCCTATCACTGCTAAGTAGATTTGGTAAAGAGGGACAATAAACCAGCGAAACAGTTAATCGCCGTGCTAATTATTTGTCCTATTTTTCTTAATACAAATTAAATGTTTCACTTGGTTAATGACAAGTTTGATCAAACAGTTTCATAAACTGATGGATTGACTTTGAAATGAATTCAGGGGGAAAAAAATGACATGATGCAGATTTGGCAGAGGGCCGTCTCTAGTGGGAACAGATGCCCAACAAATTTGGCGACTAGTTTTGTTCTCTTCTATCTGTTGCAGTTCACAATCCTAATGAATGTTATGTTTAAATAACATGAATAAAGATAAAGTGAAAATGAATTCAACTCCAGTTTGAGCAGCAGAATAGAAATGAGCAAACTGTATTATCTTCTGCCACCTAATCTGGGTTGAATTTCCTCTGTATCTTTTTTTGTTTGTTGAAGAATCCTTTTCTTGAGTCTCCTTGGCCATTGACAAGGTCTTTTGAGATGAATATGAAAAGATAGATTTAAAGGTTAAGGCCAGGGTCAGATGGTTGCAGATGTTTTGTGAGAGATTGTTCGGTTCAGTTGTGGTACTTCTCCTGACTAAGGTATTTCAAACAGGCAGAGTCATGGCCAGCAACTGTCAATGAATTTTGTTTGTTTCACAAATGATCCATGCAAACACAAACACGGATGAGATGAAGTGTTTGGAGGTTTGGGGTTGTGGTTTGCTGATTGTTTTGGGGTTTTTTTAGAAAGCCAGGCAATGTTTTCATTTTTTTTTCTTTCTCCCTCTCCCCCCCCCCCCAAAAAGACTCGCCTGAATCCAGAGACCTTGCTCGTGTTTTGTTTCTGGGGAGAAAAGGAGGGGCGATGCCCTCCTACCCATCCGCACATCTGTGAAGATGTAGTTATAAAATGCCATGCCTGCTTTCGAAAAGAATTTAGCAGAGCTGCTGGGCAGCCCCAGCCAAGGCAGGGAGAGGAGGCACGGAAAAGATGCACATAGGCTATGCCCGCCCAGATTTACTCAGGTGAGAAAATACCGTGTGTATCAATATATGCCTCTGTGCAGGAGTAAACGTCTGCAGGGTTAGGCTGGATGCGTGTGAGCCCGCAGGAACCAGGTCTGTAATTCCCACCCAGAGCCCCTTCACGGCTGCTTCCCTTTGCACTGCGCAAGCCGCTGGTTCCTCTGACCCCACAGAACCGGGCAGAAATTTAGGCCTGGCTGCCGGCCCACGACCTCACCATTAGAGAGAAAAAAATTACACTGAGAAATGCAGTTTTGTAACTGTCTCAATGGAAAAAAAAAAAAAAAGCCTCTCTGATGATTTATCTTGACTAACCGTGCTGAGCTATATGCCTGTGAGACTGTGGTTCTTCCTCAGCAGAGCCTGCGGTGAAGTTGGGAGAAATCTGTGCTGACACCCTGACCCACCAGTCCAACATTGAAATGGTACAGAAAGAGGTGCATTTTTCCCTGCCCTGGAAAGCCTACCTGCTTCCTACTGGGTTTTAAATGAATTCATAAATAAATAAATAAACAACACTATATATAAAGTCTTCCATAATACTCAAGGTCTAAAATTCTCCCCAAAAACTGCCTTCGAGAGTCCACGTCTTGTTCATCCCTCCAGCATCAGTTGTGTAATAATAGACATTATTTTGAAACCAAAGCAAGTGATTACCCCTGTGAATTTCTTTTAGAGACAGATCCGTTCTGACATTAAAACCAAAATTTTATTTTCTATTTGAGTTGCCTGATGCAGAAGAGTAAATGGAGATTCGGTGCCAAAGGATTCGGTTTTCTCAACAGCTTCTTGTAATATATTGTGCATTGTAATTGATTTTAACCCCAGCGCTGACAGTCCTGCTTGCCTTCACCACAGAGGCGTAGGGGGAACCACTGCCACACTGGGTAGCTGCTCTCGTCTTCTCCAAAAGGCTAAGAAAGCTTGAATGGGCAGAAAAATACTCAAGTGGTTTCAATATGCTTTCATAGCACGTCCACGCCCAGCATATTTGCAGTAAAGGAAATACATTTAGGATGTGCCTCCCTCTAGGTATCTCCTGCCTTTACAGGTTGAAAAGTAAAATTCTGCCTGTCCTGTGTAACGTGTCCCTTTTCATGCAGGTGTAACCCCACCTGTGATGGGAAATACAAGGTTTTCGGCTCTGAGTTGATTAAATACTGTCGCATAGCTTCTGTGTGGAAGTGGAGCATCGTTTGAAGGAGTTGGGTGGGTTTTTTTGCGCTGTGCTAGATGCATAAAATGTATGTTTTTTAATCTATAGCTCAAGTAGTCAACTGCTTGAAAAAAAAAGTCACTGACAGTTGTGGGGTTTATGCAAGTGCCAGCATTAAATAGCATTATTTAAATTTGCTCCTAAATACTTGTTTGATAAGTAGGGATATGTATGATTTATTCATATCACAATTTACTGAAGCATGTTAGCTGTGGGTTTTTTTTCTAATTTATACCCTACTGTCACTCTGTTTTTATATATGTTAGTTGAAAAAGATTTGCCCAACGTAAATAAGAACAATTACAGAATTACAGAGCAGGATTACTTCTGAAGGGAAAAAAAAATAACCACGGCTTGTATTCTCAGTGGCTATTCTATTTGACTTCATCATTAAGAAAAGTATTCAGAGCGTCTAAGGGGTGAAGAGTGGAGGAGTGTGTTTTCTTTTCGATATGATAGCTGCATTCAAGTTATTCTTTCCTTTACAATAGATTTTACCTAGCTTTATCTTCATAGGAAGCTGCTTTCAGTTGAAAAGCAGAAGTGAATAGGAGTGTCATGACATAGGATTAACAGTACAACCGGATAGTAAATCAAATGTTTGAGATGAAAAAATGTAGAATGTGACATGCATCAGGAGAATGAACCGGCAGCGTTTCGCCGAGACGAGAGAACAGATAATGTATAATTATCTGCAGAGGTTCTTGAGACCTGGACTTTAATTCAACTTCCAGAAACACACGGCCCATTTTAACCAGTCAATCTCTGTAATGAATCTAATCACAATGTAAAACATTCCCAGGAGCTGCGGGCCTTACGGAGTGCTAATTACAGATGAAACTAGCCTAAGCCTTAAGAAAAATAAAAGAAGACATAAAGAAGGAAAGGCGCAGTGGTTTAGCTGGACCTGCAATTCCGATTCAGGGCAAGTAATGCAAATAAAAGAGAGATCCAACAAGTGCCAAAATTAAAGAACGAGCAAAATTAAGATTTGAAGTCTCGTATATGTTAATATTTGACAAATGCTTAATAGCCTTAGAGTAACCAGGAATGGTGACCTCTTGCTCTGATCAGCAATATCTATCAGAAAACACATATTGCCTTCAGAGTCTTCTGCAACATGGCACAACTATCACTGCGGTGAACCTACACCACAGATAAATGCATTTGATCCTGCTACACGATTTAAATGTGTTTGTGACTCTGTACGTCTGGTTTAAATTGACTGTCGAGAGCAACTTGCAATACTTTTAACAGGCTCTAATCTCTCTGGTTTCAGTTTGAGACCAAGAGGCATTTCATATCATCAGCAGTGGATTCGTATTGTATGCTTAGAAAACAGAAATGGATTTCCAGGGGGTTTAATTTATCAATATCTAGTCTTTCTGGGAAACATTAGTTTGCATAGGAAAAGGGGTTAAAAGAAGGTTTAAATTATGTCTCTAATATTTCCTGAAAACTTTGTACAAAAATATTCTATGCCACAAAAGCCCATTAAATATTCAAACTTTAATATACATTCCTCAGTAACAAATGTACAGTTAGATAACACATAAAGAATTATGAATGACTAATTATATTTTGCATATTTACAGCAAAGACAATTAGCAAATAGCTTTTATATGCAAAATAAATGAAAAAGTAATTAAGATGCACTAACTAGAGCAGCAATATCAAGTCTGTTGTCTTGTGATTCATTCCTAACAAACATAATAATTATGCATTCATTGTCATATAATTAAAACAGCTCTGTCCTTTAGAAAACTGGTTATTTACTGTATAATAACCTGAAGAGTGGCAGAAGTTCCTCATAATGGTGAGAAGGATAATTAAATATTTCTTCCCGGTGTCTGCTCACTCAGTGGAGTTTATTATCTTAAACTTGTGTGAGAAAACATTTCCTCTGCCGTTCTGAAAGCTCACCTCTTCACCGCTGGGAAAGTCATGCCTTCGCCATGCCCCGTTCCCAAACCAGCTATCCCACCGCCCCCCCACACTCCCCCGAGAGCTGCCAAAATGGGCACGGCATTAAAACCCATCCCAGGATGAGAAAGCACAGGGGTCCATCCTAGGGAGGATGGGGACACTCTGGTTAGAGCCTGGGGGTCCCTTCTCCTCCACGCTATGACCTTGGTTGAACTTTCTCAGTGTCATTGCTGGAGACAGCCACGTGTTTCATTTTGTGCGTGGAGAATATCCCCCGACGTGAATGCATGGGCAGACCTACATCCTCGTAGGACCAGGGACTTACTCATCCCACCCCTCAGCACCACCGCACCTCTGCTGTCCGTCTTTTCCTATTCCCTTCATTTCCCAGCTCTTATTATATCTCAATAAAACATAATAAATCATCCAGTCTCGACTGGAACCCTTAATCACTACCCAACAGAACAGTAATATCCAGTACTGTAAGCCGTCTTTCTAATACTAATATCATCAAGCACTTTTTTTTTTTTTTTTTTTTTGTCTCAAAATTCTGTTTTCCTGTAAACCTCAACTGCAGAACCCGCCGAGCTGCAGCGGAGGAAAAACAATGTAATTGCTTGGCTGCGTGTACGGCTGGCCTGGATCAGTAATCGGATTTCGAGGGACTCAATAGGTAAGGAGCAGGGCAGAGGGAGCCAGGTTCACCTCCACAAGCTGGGACAGATGGACTTAGCTCATGCTGCCGGACAGACCTCATCCTCCTCTCCAAGCCCTTGTTGTCGGTTCTTGCTCCTGTCCCAGCCGTTCACCTTCCCGCAAAGGGAAGGGATAACCATTCCTTTTAATGTTTCTCTACCAAACGGTCTTTCCTCTTATTATTTGGGAAAACTAGGCATGTTTTGCTGGTGGAGGGAGAACCCCCAGGCGTGGAGGGGTCTGTGCAACTGGTCACGGTAGGACCAGAGAGGTCCCCATGGGCAGAGGAGGGCTCAGGACCAGCCTCGTATAGCCCTGTGCAGAGGGATCCAGGGTGGCTCTTATCGCTTTCGGTCCCCATCACCTCAGCCCCATTGCTAGGAGTATTTGGGGCATCCTGATATTCGCCCTGAAGGGGACGGGTCAGCGAAACCCTGCTGCAATACGCACAGAAGGAAAGAAATAAGAGGACCGCAGCTCCCAGACACATTGGAAATAGCCCTGTGCTGTTCACGCAGTGCCCTCTGGAAGGCGGGGGATTTTTGCACAGATCTCTTAATACTCCGGGGGGAAAAAAAATAGACTTCCTTTGGGCTTTGTCACACAATTCATTTACTCAGACTTTCTCATCTGCTCGTTTCCGTGTCAGGTTTGCAGCGGGACTTCACCTGACTGACACGGAGGGGCCCCCCGGGCTACTCCCCTGCAGTGTGATACATTTCTTTTAAGAGAATTATGCATCCTATGAAGCTCGAGTCCCAAAGGGTCCCCATCCCACCCCATTTCTAATTCAGCACATATCGTTTAAAACAGAAAAAGGGAACAGGTCGTATTTTCTATTAAATCCTACAGAGCAGGTCTTTGCTGCTGCAGAGATTTCGGTGTCTTTGGGCTGCGCTTACACTCCTTAAGGCTGACCTGTTGCTCAGGTGGATTTCTCAACAGCTCCGTCTTTCTCTGTTACCCCCTTCAAACCGATCTTGAGAATGATTTGTACTTCTGCTGAGCGAACAAGGTTTACTCTCTTCTTGCATAGCCGATGCCTGGCCCATTGCTTGAGTCAGATAAGGATGGAGTGTGACTACAGGTAATTCAGTTGTGATCCCTGTGAGATCCTGACCCATTTTCCTGGGCCTGCAAACCATCTCCACCGCATACGGAAGAATGGAGAGCATTAGCCATCCCACGGGGAGCACTAGCCATCCTATGGGGACTGTCTGCTCTCTAGAGCCTGCAAGGCATCAGGATATAGTGGTTCTGTGCCCAGCTCTGCACGGAGCTGTCAGGATGACAGACTTAACCTCCCTCTGTCCCTGTTTACCCAAAGTAAGAAGATTGTAAGGCTTAGTTAATGTTTGTAAGTGCCTCAGGGTTCTTATATGATAGGTGCTATGTACATGCAAGTGTATTATAATACATGTCATAAGAAGAATTAATAAACCATAATGTATTAATTTAAAGGTAGCAGACGCTCGTGCGTGATAGCCTTTCTAGCTGCTTCTTTACAGGCACCCAGAAAATGGCATTTAAGTCCAAATCAGGTTAAAGAAAAAGAATGCAGTCAATCACTACTGAATTCTGAGTCAGTAAGTATCAATTATATAAAATGAGTCGCGGATAAGAACTTTGATAAAATCAGGTGTTAGGGAAAGGACACTCAGAGAGACACATGTGGCACACGCATTCATTTCAGAAGTTACACCACTGGTTTTGGACACCTGGCTTTTATTTTGGGCACTTCTATTTTCTTCATGTCCTTTCAAAATATTGGGGACCCCAGCAGTGGCTGGGCACAAAACCAGGCAGATGGCCCTCTTGCCTCAAAACTTTGATGGCAGAGAACGTGAGCCCCCAGGAAAGAACCAGGAGGTCCTCTACAACCTTATCTGAAATCAGGGTGAGGCTCAAAAGCCCTTTAAGCATTCCCAAACACTGAAACATCCGCGTGTTTTAAGTACTGGGAGAAAGTAAAGTCGGGGTGGGCAAGCTGGCAATGTAATCGTAGCTGCTCCCAGACCTGTTAAATGAGGGATGGCACTGAAGTAATACTGGCTTCAAGAAGTAGGATGGACTAAGGTTTGCCTGTGGCCCCGATTCAGGAAGGCACTGACGTACCAGCAGAGCTTCAAGTGCTGGAGGATCCCGTGGAGAGCTCTGGGACCTCGCTGGTGCTTACCGAGGCATGTGCATGGGCTTAAAGACATTTTCAAATGGGAGTCAAGAGGCCAAGCCATCAATAAGACACGAGTGCTCACATTCAGCGTGTTTTGCACATGCAATTCTAACTCACCAATGAGCTCTCCTGAAAGCAGCAACTAAAACGCGACCTCTGCTTTGGCAATGAGCTGTTGCACCTGAAGCAAAGGGGATGCAGCAAGGCCAGCTCCGTATTTCAGCTTTTTCTTTAATCTTAGATGGAAAGTTGGTTTCTTTTCCCTTTGCAGGGTGCTGCACCCCCTGCATTTCTCCTTCTCCTGCAGAAGTCACCCCCGGCCACGTCCCCCTGGGCACAACCCCAGCATGGCAATGGGCCAGCAGCTGGGCTTTACCTACGGTATAGGTATAGATATCCCCACTTATGGGTAGGGATAAGAGGCCTTTGGTAAAAGAATAAAATGAGCTCTTTCTCTCTCTCTCTCTCTCTGCGTAAAAGAAAGAGAGTAAATAAAATTCCAGCAGCTACAAGCTGGCGACATTATACTGTCATAATCCAGAAATGAACATTGATTCTGAAGAAGTCGCTTCTTCAAACTTTAACGCAACAATTAAGTATTCCATTGTCATGGCTCAATTAAATGGTATGGCCTGAGAAAATTGGGGATTGTAAAGTGAGGATGGAATGTGCTTTGATCCTCTTTCCAGGGTTATTGTTTCATTAATAAATGAACATGTCATTTGTCTCACCAGAGGGAGCTCCTGCCCTCCAGGCTTTTTCCCTTTTTTGTTCAGGTTTTATAAAGATGAATTTCCAGTGCTCTGAAATACCATGGATTAGTAGTTAAGCCTGACAGCACTTCGGGGAGTAGTGGGCTTAAAGTGCCTCACACAGGTCTCCAAAGCACTTGTTTACTAATAGAGGAAATCAGCGACCGTCTGCAGCTGCTGATATCGCATTACCATTTGGAAAGACAGTAGCTGAGATAACAAATCACACAGTTTTAATAATTACTCCTGCATTCCAGTTTTTTGTTTCCTGCGTAACTGCAAAGGCTGGATTTCTTCCAAATAAACAGATAAAAACAGTATGGAACTTTTATCTTTTAATGATAAAGACAACACATCATGTTTCACTAAAAGTTTCCTGCTTAATTTTTTTCTGATTTCTAGAGTTTCAATAAAATGTAATTATACTTTATAATTCCACTCTTTTAATCTTCACTTCAAAAACTATTCACAGTTAGCAAGTTTGCTAGGCACGGAGAGGGGGTGAGGAGCAGCAGCGGACTTCCCCCACATCGGGCTGTTCATAAATTCCGTCTGGGGGTAAACCTGTCATTGAAACAGCACAAACTGAGCTGCTTTGCATTCAAATTAATACCTAGTTTAATTTGAATATAAAATAGCTCCATTTATGTGGTTATTAAGAAAAAGTAACAAAACCGTTTGGCAATGAATGGATGTTTAAGATAGGATACACTTTGCAACCTATTTCTTTTCCATTCTTGGGTGGTTTTTTTTTCTTCTTTTGTAATCCTTTGGTATCAGGATGTTTTCGTATCGATAGATAAGGCATTAAAACAAAACAATACCTATAAAACCCAACTGGTTAATACGTACTGTGGGAGTCAAAAAGTTTCCATTATCCCAATACTGAATTAGGCTTCACGGGTTTTGTTCGAGTACATCCTCCCGTCCTGTCCTTTGCTATGCTCAGAGAAAAGCCAGCAATGTCATTAACAACTTTTCTTGCTAAATAATTTCATGGATTCACGTAGGAGAGGAGAGAAGAGGAGGAAGAGAGGAATACCGCAATTACACCTTCCTCTTCCAACTCAAAATGTCCAGACTTAAAGGTAAGGTAAACTTTTCTCACAGCTTTTAGTTTGCTTACCATCAGCCCATGTTCCACTGAGTGATTAAAGAAAGCTTTTTTAAAGCATTACTTCAGAATGATCTTAATTGGTGCAAGGTTGAGCCCTTTCTAGGAGGGGAGGGAAAAGGTTGAATAGCCTTTTCAAGTCACATGAAAGTTTCTAGGATGAATGTACGATAATTAGATTAATAAGTAGCTTAATTTATCACAGCTAAGGATTTCAACAGCCACACATTAGAGCAAGAAAAAAAAGATTAGTGTGATTCCAGTTTGTAAAAAATTGTACTGAAACTTGATTAACCTTAAATACAAAGTGCCTTTCTTTTTGTGTGTAAATTCAGTAGTTAAGGGGGAAAAAAACACTAAAATAATCAGAAAAGTCCTGTTCTGTTCCTTTGTGTTCGCTAGCCAATGAGAGATATCGGGGTCGTGCAAAACAACTTTTCCCTGTGAGTTTATTCTTCCTAGAACATGGATTTAAATGAAATCTGCAATCCCTACCACCGTCGCAGACCCCGAAGATCTGCGTGAGGCATGAAATAACGCGTGCAGGGGTTAAAAATATCTCTAGCATCAGCCATTTTCATTTGAAAACAAAAGAAAATGAAAATAGGTGAAAAATATATCCTAGCATCATGCAAAGTTATAGTCACCTTAGTCCTGGCAATGAGAAAGGAGTAAAGAGGAGCCTGCGTGCCAGGCAGAGGTATGGAAAACAACTGTAGCCAAAGCTAATGCGGAGGGTGCAATTAGGGATGACAATTAGCCATGCAATATTCGCTCACGCCGAGCACGACGTCTACAACACGGCATCACTTCAACAGCACTCTCCATTGCTGCTATCGGCCTAAAATCAAACGTGGCGAGCGCAGGAGCAGAGCAGCAACTCGGTGCAAAAAAACCTCTGTCACAGATGGGAGATTGATGTAAAATATTGCCAGAGAATCCCGCTTTGCCCTCGCCACCGTCTCTGCTTCCTCACAGGGCAATCCCTTAATAGAGAGTGAAATCTGCTGTGCTTTTTGATGTTGCCATCCACCGCCGAGGTTGCTTTCGGTGGTGTCATTATTTATCAGCGCTAACGTCAGATTTCATTAATCTAACTCCTTAACACTTGTATCACGGCGGGCAAAAATTCCCAGTGCTTTTTATTAAGGCGGCTGGCAGCGGGGCTAGCAAAGCCCGCAGAAGGGTCTGGAGGACGGTGGTATGGTCCCTGTCAACGCTCAACGGCCATCGTCATCTCGAGGAGGCCTAATGCAAACCCAGCGGTGGTGAGATGCGAGACGCTGGGCTTGTGACTCCCTGTCCTGAATCCCTCTTTGAAAGGGGATGATAAAGGGGAAGGTTGGCTCATACTCGTAGGAAACTGCAGCTGAAACTACTCAGAGCCTAAAAAAAAATTAAAAAATAAAATTAAAAAAAAAAAAAGCCATGAAATGAGAGAGGAGGACGGTTTCTTTTAATTTTATCTCGCACTTAAGAGATGACTAAGGCTGCTAATGAACGGGAGTGTAATTATAGCCCAGATAGTGCATATTGCACATGCCGTAACGTCGGAAAGGTTAACTCTGGCAAAGAGAGATCATACAAATCAAAGTGGCTGAGGGCACTCATGCATCAGCCTGTTTGATAAGATTGATAACTGTAACCAGTAGCTTAGGAGAATCGATTTCCACTGCCAGGGATCTCTCTGGATGCTCTCATCTTTTCTTCTGTTTATATGAAAGTGAAGCTTTAAAGATGTTTTATCATCTAATGTCGAATATGACACACAGTTACAAACGGAATCTTTTTTTAATCTCAGAATGGAAAATTTAAGCGGGGCAGTGATTTGCTTTAATTATGTATATTGAACAAATTTGAAGAGATGAGAAGAAACTTGTTTTTCAGCCCACTGAACCCAAGTGCTTGCCTGTAATCTAAAATGGATATCTAATTATTGTTTAACATTATTTATTTAGGAGGAGTTACGACCTCTAATTTGCCTTTAAATGATTAATTTAGTGTTTAAATAAAGCTCCTTTTATTTAATAATGTTTTCTTTAACCAATCTTCACTAATGTCAATAAACTCTTTGTTTAACCTTCTTAAAGGAAACATTTTCTCAGCTCTGAGACAATTATGAATTACCAAAACCCGTATAGAAAAATGAGCTAAGCAATTATCTAATATTATTGCAGTGTGCTTAAGAAGGGAATATTCCATGCCAATAACGTAAAGCAGGAGAGAGGAAACAAGCTTTTCTAAATATTGAGCATTTTAAGCAGTCTGCCTATTTTTGAGGTGATAAGACAGTACAGAAATACCCCAAAATACTAATAGCTTGGCTAAATATACTCATCCGCTTCTATTAGCATCCTTAAGTGGGAATTGGTTCAGGTCCCAGGCACAAACCGAGCAGCACAATATCCCCATTCCATATGAAGAGAAATGGTCAGGTGAAATGCAGGTGCCCTCGTCCTGTCCCCAGCCCCCAGCAGAGCTCCCGATGTCCAGGACTGGAGGGAATGAGCTTAGACATTGGGGAAAGGGAGCACCAGTCACTGCCCCAAAACTCTGCTCTGGACCTTTGGCTATTTTCTGAAGCTGACTCTTGCATATAGAAATAATGGCACGCATATACCACATTATGGAATCACAGAATCATAGAATTGTTTGGGTTGGAAAAGACCTTTGAGATCATCGAGTCCAACCACTAACCTAATACTGCCAAATCCACCACTAAGCCATGTCTCTGAGTGCCACATCTACACATCTTTTAAACACCTCCAGGGTGGTGAGTCAACCACTTCCCTGGGCAGCCTGTTCTGGTGCTTGACAACCCTTTCTGCGAAGAAATTTTTCCTGATATCCAATCCAAACCTCCCCTGGTGCAACTTGAGGCCACTTCCTCTTGTCCTATAGTATATAGTATCTTGTCTTAAAGTAAATACTGGCCACCGATTTTCAAAGCAAGGACCTTTTGGGAGTCCAAGTGTGACTGCTATGTATTAACTATTGGGTACCATTTCTACATAATAAATTATGTTTGTGATAATGCATATGCTTTCTTGTTCTTGCTCAGATCCCCTGTACTTTGCTCTGAAGTACATCAGAGCTGCAAAGATCACAGGAAAAAAATAGGCCCTACAAACAAAGGCAAATTGATGTCCAAGAGGCCAGAAAGTGGCAGGAGGTAAGTAGTGGAGGAGAAAGAGGAGAGGCAGAGCTTCCAGCTGGAGCCTGATGAAATGGAAAAGCCAGGAGTGGGAGAAAGTGGTCAGAAGGAGCAAGGAGAGAGACTTCAGAGACTGCAAAAAAAAATCCAAGGAGTGAGGTTCACAGGATCACAGAAGTGTTGAGGTTGGCAGGATCATCCAAAAGCAGGTCAGGCAGGGCCAGCTACAGCAGGCTGCCCAAGACCATGTCCAGCCTGGTTTTGAATATCTCCATGGATGGAGACTCCACAGCCTCTCTGGACAACCTGATCCAGTGGTCAACCACCCTCATGGCAAAAATGGGTTTTCTTATGCTCGGATTGAGTTTCCTGTGCTCATGCATGGGGTGAGGTCCCAGTCTTGGGCTTATCTTATTTTTGATCCAAAAGCTCACTCTGGGCACCGAGGAATGTCCCCCACATGCAAACACAAGACATGTTCATTGTTACAGTGGGAACAAATTCTGAAGGTGCTCAGGAGGGGTGGGAGAGCACTGCCATGGAAATGCCTGTCTCCTGAAGGAACGGTCCAGAGAAATGTCCTAAGTGGGAAAAGAAAGGATGGATGGATGGAGGGGCCACAAACTGGGAAGGAGAAGAAATTGCAGCAAAGTCTCAGAAGAGAGCAACAAATGTTAAGAGGAGAGTGTCTAAGAAATATATGGCCTTCCCTTAACCACACTGGGTAGTGCCTGGAGCTCAAGTGATGGATGTCTGAGTAAGAGTTGTGATAATTTCTAACTTGGGAAATGTGCTGCCTTTATTATAGGCAGAGTTGAAAGGGTCCTCACATTCAAATCTGTACTCTTGTACAGCAAAAGCAGCAGCAGAGCATGGGGGGTTCTGTGCAATTACTCCTTCCAGGCCTTGTTGAAGATCCCAGACAGAAGAGGGGGAGAAAGTGTCCACGTTTGAATGAAGAGGGCTGAGAAACAGTGAAGGGCAGCATCAAAGTCACAGCATTGCAGATGCACAGGGAAAAGGAAAAGAAGGACAATGAGTGTGTAATAAGCATTGGTAGGAGCTCTTGGGAGTTAGAAAGGAGGAGACTGGGGAGGTGATCGAAAGGCCCTATCTAAATGGATCCATGAACATAGAGGGGGAATTAAGAACACACTTAATTGAGCAATTCTTAATTAAGGTCTTTTGCAAGGTGTGGTGGGTCAGTTTGAGGAAGCAGGTACCTGACCCCAGGGGCCAGATGAAGGCTCCAAACTGGTGGTAAGATGCAGAGAGATGTGTGCTGGCACTAATCTAGAGTCCAGGAGGAGCAAAGTTGCTTTGGTGTGGCTCCAAGTTCAGCTAGTATAAGATATGTTTCATAGCCTTTTGCTCTTTCTCTGCTTTTTGGGAGGGTGGGAGCCCAGGAGCGGTGCGGTGGGACTGGGACACCCAGCCACAACTGGAGCTCCCTGCCTGCTGGAGACTGAGGGGTCACCCAGGGGAGTCAGCACTACTGCTCCCCAAAACCTGAAAACACCCAGTAGATCCCTGCTCTGCTCTCAGTTTCTCCCTCCCCTGACACAAAATATTCCCCTTTGGCTTCTTTCTTTTTTTTTTTTTTTTTTTAACTGGCAAAGAGCTTTTGTCTATTTATTTTTTGAAGTTTTGATACTATAGTTTCAAAATTTTTTCCCAACCATGTAGGCTAAGACCTCACCCAACTTGCAGATGCCTAAAACAAGCAAAATCTCTCATCCCTGATGCTCAGTTCTTTACAGTCCAAATCTAGGGTGACACACTGGGATGGCCAATTTGCCAGGGATTTGGTGGGAGGAACATCTAAGCTCATCTTATTCCTTCTCTCCCACCTTGCTCTGACAATCATCATACCCTATCCCCTGAAAACGTAGAGTATGGCCACGCAACAGCAGAGCCCAGCTGATGCCATCAATACCACCAGGAGTCTCTTTTAACACTCACCCACAAGCTGACCTCTGTGTAAGTGTTGATTTGGGTCCACAAAATGAATGAGGAGGGCCTGGGAGACCCCCAAACTCCCTTCCAAAGCAAGCAGCGTTGGGATGAGCTGCCACCATAACATCTTCTTGATGCTGGACCAGCACATCCGGAGTGAAGAAGATTTGAATGCCACTTTCAGCTTTGCCCCTGGTTGTCCACGTGGGCTTCTCTTCCCAGGGAATGTAGCTGCGCCCACCAGTCCAGATGTTCAAAGAGGGACAAGACTCCCACAGCCCCTATGTGAAAGGTGAACGAAAGGATGGTGAGTAACCACGTGTCTTAAAATCTTCAGACTACAACCCACCATGAACTGTTGCCCCTTGACATGTGATAGGAAGCAAAGTGTAATCTCAGCTGGGTTACAGGTAAATGGGCAGATGTATTTGCCCTCAGGCAGCCTGAAGACATGCCATCCCCTTCTGAACACAACTTGTTAAAGAGGGATCTTCTTTTAAATAGCTGTTTACCTTCAGGCTGCTAACTCCACGAGTGGCCAGCTGCTCATTAAGGGTCAAGAAGTGCCTGGTTAAAAGGTCCTGCCCCACCTTCAACACAGCACAGACAAGTCCCTCAAGACTTGCTTGGCGGCACAACAACATACAGACCCAATCCACAATACTGTCTGGAGTCCTCCTAACATTAGAAGATGACATGGCTTGCCCCAGCAGGCATGGGAGGAATTTTCCCAAGAAACACCCAAAAACTTCTGCTGCGATACACAGGAGACAAGTCCTCTCTGTCAGCTTATGTGCAGTTCTCAAATGGTGGTAGGACGCATGCAACTTTTTATAGTATTTGTTTTTAAAAACAATGGTATTGTGACTTTTTTGAATCCCAGACAGGTAAGGAGTGAAGGATTTCTTGCATCCACCACCTCTTTGGACAGGACTTGCACAGCACTCTCAACTGCCACAGAGCCTTACTAACATGAACTAAGTAAAAATTTACAAATCTAATTAAAGTAAAAGCTGCTGGCTACCGAACAATCTCTCTTGCTTTTTCACTTCTGCTTGCTTTTAATCAGTCCTGCAAAATTCCCTCTGCCTGCATGGATGGGAATAGGTAATATTGTTTGATGAATGAATAAAATATCAGGTAGGTAGTGTCTTGTTTGTCTGTGTCTTCATTATTCCTTCCCTGTCCTGCTGAGTTAGTGCATAGACTGTGTGTCTGGATCAGTGTATTCTTCTTTACTGGTCATTCACTATTTGGTTTGTACTAGCAGCTACCAGCTGGGAGCCCTGGACATAGGTTAAGATCGAAGGTGTTCAACACTATACAAATAACAAATAAAAACATAATCCCTCCAGAATAAATTCAGAGTTTTGCCGGATTTTGTTTTTTCCTGAACCCCTTTCCCTGCTAGAGCCTTCATACAAATTTTAAATCTGAAGCAGGGAGTAGTTCAGATGATAAATCATCATTTTTCTCTTTTTCCCTGTTGTAATTATTTAAAATGACAACATTATGGATTTTTCTCCGGGGCTGCAAACTCGTTTAGATTATGTTGGTCAACTTTTACAGTCAAGTGCAGAATTTGGAGCTGTTCTGGGGAGAGGGAAAGAAGCCAATTCCAGCCACAGGAGAGGAAAAGTTGACAGAAAAATTCAAAATAGAAGCCTTTTTTGAAAGACATGCAAAACCCCTTAAGAATTATAACCACTCGCACTGGAAGAGGTGTGGAAGAATCCTTTCTTTCCACTGCCCATTTTTTCTCTCCTTTTCTAGCGAAGGCAGGTAATCTCAGATTATTTACCAGCGTCTCATTTCCGACTCACAAGAAATGCCTCGAAGCCAGAAAAAAAATACTCTCCGTCAGGCTGTTTTTGTTTTGCTCTCGTGTTTATTTTCATCTTAACATTAATTGCCCCATAATGTCTGCTTGGTTTTATCAATTAGCCTTTGCAGTGGGAAAATATTTTAGCGCCTAATACAGCGTAATGATTTTTTTCCCTATTTGCCAAGGGGGTTATTAATAAATGTCCCCACTGGGGTTACAACTCTGGTGCTCTGGTGTTTGCTTTAGGGGAAATGAGGGATTGGAGGAAAATCCTAACCAAACGGAGCTATAATTAGAGTGAAAGCAGCTGCAATTAGAAGTATATGTTTGACGACACCCATGGCACCCAGGGACAAACCTCCCCTTGACTCGGGCAGGGGTGGCAGCAGAAACTGCCACTGCGAAAAGGGGAAAGCTCTTGGTTTTCCCGCTTTTCCAGGTGTTGCATCAAAGGTTTGCACCGTCTGCTCAGCCTGTTTCTCCGAGGAGGAAGGGTGTTTTGCGGTGGAGGAGTGTTGGCCCAGCAAAGCCAACAGCAGACTCCTCCAAGCCAGGATTTCACCCTGATCTCTCGCTCCTCACTATTTATTTAGCCTGAACCGCTGCCACCAGCGCTGCTGGGCTCTCTGGTCAGCTGCCAGCCGAGCAGGCCCTTCAAATGACACATCTCGGTGCGCAGCAGACATCCACGCTATTTCCCACGGAGTCCTCTCCTGCGGCGGCAGGTACTCCAAGGTTGGACGGCGAAGCCTGGCAGACCTTCTTCTCCTCCCCGCTGCCGCAACAGACTTTGTTCGCGGAGAAAAAAAACAACCCGACGCCGTCCCTTTGGCTTTTCTGTCTGTTACAAATCTAAATTCTTCATCACCGGGAAATGAAGCAGCTAATAGGCTGTCCTAGCAAAACTCAATCCTGTCATCAGATATGGGTTTTTGGAAAGTCAAAACCGGAAGGAGTTTTGCAGCCTGTCGAGAATTCAGGCTGAGTTAAAATATTAGTGCTTTGTTTCAACAATTAGCCGAAAAACACGTTTAACAATAAACACTTTCATACAGCAAGGACACATACGGAATTAAAAAATGCAGCAGATGTGCAATACTGCTTAACATGGCTTTTAGCTTAATTCATCTCATTGCAGAAATCTGTAATTCTCATGGTTTGGTTTCTGAACAACAGCTACTGATGTAACCTTTTGTCTTTCCCTGGGTTTTTTTTGGTCAAAACCCCCCCCAACCAAAACAATTACTATTATAGCACTATTAGCTTTAAGGATTTACAGCTTTGCTTCTTTCACAGCAGAGCTCGGAAGTAATAGAATTTACTCTGGGAAAACCTGACTGTGTCCTTGCAAACCTCTGTAGGGCTGCTTGTGTTGGGGCTCTGTATCGGCACCCCATACAGCTCTTCGTAGGAAACGGGTTATTGTCAGCAGAAGCTGGCTGGCTCCGGAGGCTTATGTTTGAGTGACACCTCCCATCCCACCACACCTGCAGAAAGCAGATAGAAAGCAGCAGTAAAACGCAAGGATGTGCCGCGGACTCCTGTCCACCACCACCCACGTGTGATACAGGTGCTCCATCATTGTGCTGCATCCGCGAGAAAGCAGATTTCCCTAAACACCCCAGAAGACGCAGCCTGATTCCTGCAGATTTGTGAGCACCAGAAAAGTCACCTGAATGAGGATGGGGTTTGTTGTCCGATTTCTCTGTTCCATCTCCAGAACAGAAACTCCTCCAGATCCTGGACCTCTGTGTTTTGACAAGAAGAGGAGCTCTGGTGGACCTTGGGACCACTGGTTTTCCAATGTGAATGAAGAGAGACCAAAGGTAACCAGATGACAAATCCAGTGATTATTTCTATTGCAAAACAACCTGAGAACCGTGCGCAATGGCCACTGCGGCACCGCAAGAGACAGCTCTGTTTGCTGAACACCCACTCTGAATTCATAGCCCTGTGTCCCATAGACTGTGTGGGAGAAGCAGGTATCCGCCACCTGTGTTTTTGAAGCAAGGAGCACCATCCCTGGGAAGATGTGTGTATTTTATACCCGACTTGTACTTCTAGCCAAGCATCCAGGAGATGAACAGAGGAGTTGGGAACTCAACCCGCAGAACAACAGCTTAGCACCTTTTGCTATAAAACAGACATTTTTGTCCTTACAAAAGCAAAGGTGATGTTTCCACCAGCCTCGCTGGTATCTGCTCTGATTTCTGGCCAGGCATTCACCACAACTAAATATTTCTTTAAAGCCAGAACCTTTCTGAATCACCATGAAAGTGCCATCTCCAGTAGCTTCAAACCATTTGGCTTCTTTTATTTTCTTCTCATCCTTCGTGTGTGTGTGTGTAATTAGGCGTCTCTCCATGTATACCTTTAGTCACACACACACACACTATGTACACATTACTTATGTGTATTATAGACCTTTAATACTCAAAGAAGCTTATAATTGATTTTAAATGTTGTTTAAAAGGGATATGCATTACACTAGGCATATGCATCTACGTACACAACATACACAAATGTGTATTAGTAAGCCTATGGGTATACACATACCTGCAATAAACACGTGAGATCCTCTGTAACTAACCACTGTACCCTTTCCCCACTGCGCTTAAATGAAGGGTCCAAAATGAACATCAGGCTTTTAAAGCTACTTTTATTACCTTACCACTGCCAGAAACAGCACAACCTTGTGCAGCCGCTTTGACACAGACATTAATTTTCACTTGCAGCTGTGGCAATTAGAAAGTGTACTTAATAGAGTGTCATGTTAATTGTTGCAGAGTTAACCAATTTCTCCATTTAATTGTCAATTGATTAACCTATTGAAATGGTAAGTGACTCAGTTTCCTTCCAGAACAAACAGCAGCCTCATATTGTAGCTTCATCCAGCTGGAGGGGGTACTTTGTGATTTGCTCAGCCTCAATGTGCTGGTATTTTTCTACACCTCCCTGAGCTTTTAATTAGATGAGCCAATTTTACATGTATTTGTCTGCTGGAAAGGTTATCTGTGCCGGAGCTGACCTGCAGAGACAAGGTTGAGCCTAGCGGTCTTAATAGAAAAGGTTTTCAGCTATGACTGCTGTACTTGATTGCATTGTAATGGTAATTAACTTGAGACTTTGCCTCCCTCAATGTTTTTTTGTAGCTTTAACTATGCAATGAGATGTTTCCTCTGTCATATATATGCACTTATTAAGCTCTCATTGGATTCTAATATGCATGCAAATAGTCAAGAGTTTCTTAAGGCTAATACTACACTATGTAGCTTGTAGTGCCATTAAGTCACTACAAAGATGTAGCCTGCAGCAAACGTATAAGTTGCTTTTTTTTCTTTTTCAGAGAGTGTATGTGAGGGTTTGATTTTCCATTTTTGTGCTTTTTTCAACCTAAAGGAGGAAGAATTCCCGCTACGTACTTTTGCTCCTTTTTATCTGAAGGATTCTGCGCACGAGAGCCCATTTTAACAACTTCTCCTTCCCCAACGAGCCTAAAAATGCGCTTGCATTTTAAAAGGAAGATCCCGATGCCCTTAATTCAGTTTTTCAAGTTGGTTTGTAATCCACCCCCATTCCTACTCCTTTCTCCAAGCGGCTCGTTTGAAAGCCCTCGGTATCTCCTGTGTTTCTGCATGTTCTTTTACAGTACGGCGCTGTCATTTAATTACGAGACAATCCCCCACAACTGAGCAAGCATTTTCATCATTGATAATGTTGGTAGCAGGCAACTGAGACAAAATGATTACAAACCTATGTTGCGCTCAATAGTCCTTTAGAGGATTTCTCTCTTAATAGTCCTGGCTCATTCATGTTTGGTTCAGTACATTTGTTCTTTAAAAAAGGCATAGATTAGAAGAGTTTCAGGGTAGGTTAATAACTCAACTGAAAATGGCTGCTTGCATTGTCAAAGTCTGTTCCTGCAGTTGCCTGGTGCTTTCTTCAGTTCTTCCACACTGCAGCTTTGGCCCAGTTGGTAAACAGCTTAAGTCCAGACATCTTTTCATTCTCCGCGCAGCGAATTGAAATAAAAATGCATATAAGTGGCGACTGACTGGCGCTGGCCTGACAATAGCCTGTAACATTATGCAAGGGTATTTACATAGGAATAAGGCCTTGGTAAAGAAGACAGGGGCAATTAATGACTAGGGCCACACATATAAGGAAAGTTTGTCCAATCCTTTCTTCAATAAAGATCTTTTGTAAAGTGCTATGGAAACTCATGGAGGCCCCCAAACAGATTAGGAGAGGGACTTTTGTGGTAGGGTTTTGGGGGGGTTGTTTTTTTCTTTTTTTTTTAACTTTACATTAAAAGGGCCAAATTTTGTAAAGGTAAAATGTAATTCTTCCTTGCTTTCAAATTTTTACTATTGTGACCTTTTTTTTTTCCTCCTTTCCTGTTTTGTTTTTTTCGCAGGAATCGGCTTTGTGCGGCTATTTTCCTAGGAGAATGCATGGAATAAAGAAATAAAGCGAACGGTGTGCCTCAGCCAGGAAGGGTGGTGGAAGTGAAAGGCTTGGAGGAGACCTGTCGCAATGCTTGACTCCTCCTGCTAGAGCAGGTTGGGAATTTAAGCTAATTTGTAAGTATTTAGGGCCTGATTCTGATCTCTCTTACACCCCAGCAGCCCTGCAGGGGCTGTCAAAGCACTTCCCAGCAGACACAAGACAGGCAACTCCGCCTTCGGAATTTGGCTTTCTCCTTCGTTTTGCCCTGGCGGATTTGGGCATGAGTGATTTTGACAAACCGAGGAAGCCCCATGTTCTGGGTTGCGGTGCTGAAGGCGGAGCACCATGAGCAGCGGGTGTTGAGGAGACGTATCCCAGGGTGGAATTTAACCCCAAGGCTTCATCCTGCCAGATGGGATGCTCTCCCCTGGGCTTGCAGACACAGATAATGAGCCCATTTCCCTGGGGGAGACGAGCGACTTGTCATGTGTGTCCCCCTCACCCGGGGAAACGATGGCACAAAAGAGTCCCAGCTGATGATGCCTCCTCCACCCACTTGAGTCGGTGGGTTTGCACATCTTGGCGCACTGCAGACATGCCAGTTTGGGCCTGAAGCCATCATGACCAGGACAGGCCTCCTGGGAACCTCTTCATCAACACTTTACGCTCCTTCGCTGTCTCCTTTTCCTTCTGAAGAAATTTAAGCCGCTGTCCTCTAAGTCTTGGCTACCCTGATGGAAGTGTTGAGGACCATGTTTTCCTTGGGCTGCCATGGCACATCTCTTCAGGGCAGCTTAAGTATGACCACACCAGTTGAGCAATTTTGACTCATCCGTTGATGTTTAGAGACTTTACTCTCATTCTAATGACTGTAGAGGGCTCCTGGGTTTGAGTTGATGCAGTAACGTTTTTAACACGCTGTCCAGAGAGCCGTAGGTCTCTATCTTGAAGGCAGAGCAAGGATCCTACTGGTCAACCCGGTTTATGTGTTCAAGAAGTCAAACCTTTGGCGAGCGTGAATGAGGAAAGCCCCATTGATTTCTCTACAGTTCTGTCAAGCTTTACACCATTTGATGATCTGCTACTGAATCCTTTTCCTCTTAGAAAGAGATTTTTACAGCAGAATATAGCTCAAAGAAGAGAGAAGTACATTTCCTGGGACCCCCTGTCACACCGCTTGCTTTCTTCAAAATAATTTTAAAAGTCAAATCTCCCATGGAAATTAATTCCTAAAATGCTTGCTGGATGTAGAAGAGGGGGAAATAAATGTTACTAGCACAAATGCGTGGTTCCTAGGAGAGGAGTGTGCATGGAGCAGAGAGTGTGTTTCTGCTGCAGCCCTGAAAAGCTGCAGAAATCAATGCTTCATTCAAGGCTATTGATCAGTACTAAATTAATTAGACTTCAAGGCTTATGGCAGTTGATAAGACAACTTGTTAATTTAGTCAATGATAGTGTTTTCCCTAAAGCAGCAAATACCCTCTTTCTCAGAAAAGACATTTCTAGCACTTGCTACCCGACTTTTTTTTCCCCCCTCATTTATTAAAAAAAAAAAAAAAATCACTTTACATTTAAATTAAGATAAGAATTGGACGGGGAGATACTTCTATTTACCCCTATTTGCCTTCTTTTGCTCTAACATTGAAGCGAGGTGTCGATAACATCTGATGTAATTTAATAGGACGGCAGCATAACATTTAGCTTCTTCGACCCCGGCCCATTGACGGCGATGTTCATTTGGAAAAGCTGGTGGGGAGAGGAGGGAGGAGGGAGAAAACCCATATTCTAACGGTGGGTTGTTTTTTTTTTTAAAAAAAAAAAAAAATGGCAAACCCAGAGCTTTTGCATCCCAGGCGAGAAGGATGCTCATGGCCACTGACAAAGGCACGGGCGCTGCCGGTCCTGCCAGCGGTGAATGAGATGAAGGTATCCCAGAATACCCCGGACATGGGGCCGTACTTCCTGCTGGCTGGGAAGGACAAAAGGACAAAGCCGAAGGAGTGCCGGGGTCCCACCACCAGCTCTTGGAGGCACCAGTCTGCTACCAGCAGCACTCCAACCCTCGGAGAATGCTAATAAGCCACTGAAGAGCTCAGCTTTCCTGCCATAATTCTATAGCGCCGTTGAGGACCCCATAGTGTTCACTAAATAAAGACAACTAATTGAGAATTTTTTGCACATTTTGCTCAGTGGACTTGTTGTTCAGGCGGTTGGTTGGGGAGAATGTCCCCCTACTGACAACAGGGGCTGATTGTTTTGGCAGCCGCCGGGTTAGCGCCATTTCCCGGGTCTGAGGCTGACTTTCGAAGTATGACAAAAATGTTTAATTTCGAATTTTTTTATTTTTTTTTTTTTTAATTATGTGGCTGGGAATTATTTGGGCTTCGTGTAGAATAGGCCGTCCGGTGTTAGCGTGAAAAAAAAAAAAAATTAAAAGAAAAAAAATTGCTGGCAGAGTTTCTCAGAATAAAACCTTTGGTCTTTCTCTCTCTTTTTCTCCTCACTCTCTCTTTTTCCCCCATCTCTTTTTTTTTTTTTTTTAACTGTATTTTCTGTGGTGAGGCCTACATTTTTGTGTCTGCAGGTGACACTTTGATTGAAACTAAAATTAATAAATCAGCTGAAAAGCTCACACCTACAGCTCACAGCAGGGCCTTGAAAACACGGTTATAAAGGGAGCTTTATGCCCTTGTGTAAAGAAGGAATAAATTACAGAAGCACTTGTTGCCCTTGGACTCGATTTTGCTTTGCAGGCTGGTATCTTATTTTTGGAGCTTATTGTTAATCAACAGGTTCCTTGTAGGTTTAGCAGGTGACTTTGCTATTAATCTCCTATTTGACCACTATAGCATATTAATGAGGTAGGCTTCTGGATGTGGCTATGTCTCCAGCACAAGGAATTAGTTTAAAAGGTGCACTCTTTACTCAATTGCTCACAGTTAACGATGCTGCAGCCCAAATGCAAAGTAGCATTTTCTACAGCTTGTGTAGCATTAAGAGTGTTTTACTAACATTATGTTCCTCACTGTGCTTTTCTTCTGTTGTATTCTTATTTCTTCTCCATGGAGGGCTATTATCAGGCTTACTGGTCCTTCCTTCTCTTTATATTTTTGGGGGCTTTCTTCATTTTTTTATTCCCCAAACAAAATACAGAAATTATATACAAATGACAAAATGATATCCTTTCTGATTAATGTGCACCTTGGTTTTAATTAAACAATTCCAGAGCGCTTTGGAGGTACCATTGGATTTAAATGAAACGCTCGGCTCAACATTTCTCTTCAAAACTAGCTTAATAAATATCATTATAAAGTGCAGGAATTCAACCAGCCCCATTTCACCTTGTATTTTGGGTCTGATTTAAGCTTGGAGTGAGGATACCTATAGGGGTACTTTAAGAACATAAAGAAAAGCTGAGGATTTAAGACTTAAATTTGTAATTACAAGGATCTGCCGAAATACATAATATTATGAGCCAGGCTACAAAACACCCTGGTGGAAACAACAGCTTTGTTGTAATACAGTAATTTCCACATTCCAAGGAACGTGCTCTGCCATAGACGGTTATTATTGGCGTTTCCTTTCATAACTTTCAGACGTGTGGTCTACCTCCCAAACAGACACATATTCCTATTTAAATTAGCGCTGTCAGGCTTATGCCTGCAGATTCCCGGCATTTTTTTTTTTTTAACAAGGACTCTTACATGAAACGGCATATTTGTGTCAGGTTAGATGTCAGCCTTGAGTTTTAGCCTGAACCGTAAAATATCTGTCTTTTATGGATTAAGGTCAAAGTTATCACATTACTTTAGCTTGGTATTTTGGTATTCCTCTTCTTTCTTCTCTTTTAATTGGGTATATATTTTTTTAAAAAAAGGTAAAAGAAACAAAATCTGCTGGTGGACTATATTTAAGAGCAAAGATATTTAAGGTATTAGTAACACCTTTACTGCAGGCAGCAAGGGTCACGTGCTGGCCCCCTCCTCCTCAGAGAAAAACACCCACAGAAGGAGATGTACAGCCCATATTCCAAGTCACATTCAAATTTCTATCTACATTTTCAGAAATTAAACTCAATTTAAGCTGCAGCCATCACAGGGTGCTCAGTTTGAGCTTCTGACAAGAGCTGAGGGCTCAGCTGAGCCAGGGAAGCCGCCCTGAAACGATGAGCTGGAGTGAAGCATCCCTACGGGCAGCCAGACATCCCTGGTCATGGGGGGACAAACCATGAGGGAAAGATGAAATTCACCCACCGACCTCTCAGTATCCTGGTCTCAGAGTGGGTACACTGAAGGGTCATGGTGAATCATAGAATCATAGAATCATCAAATGGTTTAAGTTAGAAAGGACCTTGAAGATCATCCAGTTTCAACCCCCCCTGCCATGGGCAGGGACAACTCCCACCAGACCAGGTTGCCCAAGGCCACGTCCAGCCTGGCCTTGAACACCTCCAGGGATGGGGCCTCAACAACCTCTCTGGGCAACCTGTTCCAGTGCCTTACCACCCTCAAAGTGAAAAACTTCTTCCTAATGTTTAATCTAACCCTGCCCTCTTCCAGTTTATAGCCATTCCCCCTCGTCCTATCACTACACGCCCTAGTGAAACACCCAAAAACACTCTCACAAGCTTGGATCGGACCCAAGGTGTTCCCACGTCTGTACCTCTACGTCACCTCAAGAGGAGCTAATCGGGCTTGTTTTCAGACATCCACAACTCAACCAGTTAGTTTATTAAAACCAAAGTGAGATCTTCTCTATTGCAGGCCAACAAATTAGTTAACTTCACTTGGAAAGAAAAAAAAAAAAGAAATAGAAAGGTGTTTTTCAGCTCTGACAAAACACACAGTGATTACCACCAACATTATTTTTAGTTTTCTTTAAGGAACCATCTTTTAAACAGTTTTGTTGGATTTTTGTTCAGAGGTTTTGTATTGTGGTCTCGTTTGTCAGGGTTCAAGGAAGAACAAATTTTTACCGCACGGGCACAAACCCCTCTAAATCGCAGTTTGTCATTAAAACACTGGCAAACCCCTTCGCTGAAGTGGTGTTAGCAGGGGCTGTAGCTGCTCTACAGCGTATTTTTAAGGAGGAATAGTTAATGTAACATGGTTTGGGAGCCCTTCCCCTCCCCAGCCCTCTCCTCCCCCAACTACTTACAGCACAAGGAGGTTTGAGCTTATTTTGTCTTTTCACAACTTAGCAAGATCAGACACATTTCTGCAATGCATATGCAGATTTTACCTCTTGTTACTTTCTCTAATGAGCTTTCACTTAATCAATTTGACAGTAGCCTTTCTTCCTTTTTGCTTCGTATCCACTAGGAAAGTATTCAGGAAAAAGTGTTAACAGTTTCAAGGGGTATTAGCAAAATGAAATGGTGGCAAAGCCAAATTTAGGAAGATCGCAAAAGCGCTTTACGGAAAGGAAAAAAAAAAAAAAAAGAAGTTAAAAAGGGGATGTGGATTTAACAAGAATGTTTGTCTAGGAAATGAGCAGGGTTGCAGATATCACCTTTATTTCCCTCCAAATAATTTAAAATATTGCTAACAATGAGTAGAGAAATCCTGATTTTATATAAATATCTGGGTTATAGAAACAAGTACTTTCCCTGATAATATGTAACCCTTTTGAAAATAAAAATATCCTCTTTAATGAGCTATTGAATGGGGACTCTAGCCACAGCCAGTCATCCAGAACAGGGATGCTGGAAGTCCCAGCGACCTGCAGAGCCATGGGAAGGGATCCGCAGAGCCGTACCAATCCTACACACGCAGGTTCTCAAAGACAGCTAGGTATTTAAATCCTCAGTGGAGGGGCTCAATGCAGAAACCCCTCTGAGCACCAGGCATCAGTATTTTCAATGAAGCAGGTGATCAGAGTAAGTTTGATGTCTAGGAAAGGACAAGCATCCCTGGGCCCAAGGGATGTCCACAGAGGACATCCAATCATTGAATCATAAAATGGTTGGAAGGGACCTTTAAAGGCCATCTAGTCCACCTCCCCTGCAATAAGCAGGGACACCTTCCAGTAGATCAGGTTGCTCAGATCCCCGTCCAACCTGATCTGGAATGTTTCCAGGAATGGGGCATCTCCCACCTCTCTGGGCAACCTGGGCCAGGGTCTCACCACCCTCATGATACTTCATTATACTCACTGTAATTTATTACTTGTGGAGTTGGTTGCACACTGCCACAATCTGGGACCCCCAGGAGGGAGCAAAGGTGCCCAGGACCAGCGTTGTCTTGGCTCACAGGGGGATGCTGTGCCCTGGTGCCCGGCCAGCCAAGCTGCGCTTGCGCCTTCTCTTAATTTGCAGTCTCTGCCAACCCTTAATGGCAAGGACCTTCCTTCCTGAGATGGGTGTCCTGGAGCATGGTGGTGGCTTTCCTCAAGAAACTGCCAGCTCCCATTGTGTCGCTCCTTTAGGAGCCTCACTGGGCAAGGAGAAGCCAAGGCGCACTGGGTTTCATAGCATCTGCAGGCACTTGACCCCTTTGACATGTGCGCAAACAAATCAGTGCTCTGCACGGGATGGAAAGCAAAACCAGGCAGCGGAACTACCCCCAAAGTGGAGGTGTCGCATCTCTCTGAGTCAGCGCTTATGTGCTCAATGTCATCACTAAGCTGTGTCATCGCTGAGGACATCACTTAGGCATTAAGTTCATAATAGCAAAGTGGCAAAGGACTGCTGACACATCCTTACCGACAAGGAACGCAAAGCTTTAGCTGGAGATTTTGTGAGAGCCACAGCCTGCAGGAAGGTGGCATGGGCTGAAGGAGAATGCTCACAGGCAAGTTATTTGGGGTTCCCTTCAGTCAATAAACCCACTGGAGACTCTCATCCTGGTCTGGTTGTCAGAGGAAAGTTCAGAGCCCCATTCCTATTAACCAGGTCCTTCATGTGAAGTCACCGAATCACTTCACAAATGCCAGCCCGTGGGATCACAGTCCAGTGTGCATGATTAGACCACATGCAGGGAGTGGGGCTGCACCTAAGGAAAAGGTTTTCCTTTCTTTTCATGGGAGGTTCGCGTCTTGAAGCAATGGAAGACGCAGCCTTTATTCATGGGTTTCCATCCCTGGGTACCAACAATGTGATGACCATATTCAGTGGTTTGCTGTGAGCCAGTTCAGGACAGCACTAGGAAGCACCGAGCATCCGACATTGGTGCTTCTTTGCTAAAAAAAAACCCTCACCCCAAATCATCACTGAGATGGAGAAAGAAATAGAGAATAGTATTGCCAAGGGGAAAGTCTCCTTTGAACTGAGTTTAAGGCCTACACTAGCTTTGAGTCAATCTTACTGGGGAATTGAGCCTCATGGAGAGTCCTTTGCTAAACAGAGCCGTGGTTATAGGATGTGGTTGCTACCAGGTAGGAGCTATGGCTGTGGTTAGGGTATGTGGGGGAGACCTGGGTCCTACTCCTCATGGTAGCACAGGCCTCCTGCATGACCTCAGGTGAGGCTCTTGGCATCCCTTCCTCACTTAAAAATAAAGATAATTGGGTTTCCCTGCCCTGCTGAGATGTGAAAATAAATGTGGATACAGCGAGGTGGTCACAGATAACGGGAACTGAATGGGTGCGTGAGATATATAACCTGAAATTACCAAAAAGGATGCTTGTGTGGGATGTGGTTATCTCCACATCTGAAAGCAGTGACATTTCAAAAGGCAAATGCCTACCTTTGCTCCCTGCGGGCAATCCTCTCCCTTTAGCGGGTGTTCTGTTTCTTTGGCAAAATGGATTCCTCCCTGCCCTCCTGAACCACAAGAAGACCACTTCTCCACCCAACACTGACCAACTCCATCACGGGGCACATAATTACCCAATCTAGTAAAATGTGGATTTCCCTGCTGCCAGGCCAAGCCGCTATGCCCAGAAAACTGGTAAGAAAACGTGGCTGTCATTAGTCGACACTGAATCTAGTTTTCAACATCATCGCCTGCAAACTGAAGGATTATATCCCAATAAGTGCCCCAAGAGCCTGCTCCAGTAAGCGGGGCGCTAATGGGGTTGCCTTTCCCGTGTTTTGATGTTATTTTGCCCTGTTAAAAGTTAAAGGTGGTGATCAGAGAAGCCACCCGGGGTGGCGGAGCTGAACCTTGCAGGTCTGCAGAGCAAAGGGGGACATGGGGACCCAGAGGGGCTCCAGCTGGGGGGTTCACTTTCCTGGCACTATTTCCACCCCAAAAGAGGGGACCATGCCGCTGTGGACCCACAGTATGTGCTGCAACGCAACTTTTCCAAAATGACTCTTTTCAAATATTTTATTCTGATCTTATTTTTAAGCTGGGGTTCAAAACCTTTAAATCAGAGGCAATTTTGTTTTCCTAGCTGTCAGCAATATTTTGGCTATTTTAAGAATGTAGGACAGGGTTAAGGATTAGTACCAGCATTTCTTTTCTGTGTATCAGAGCTGCTTAGCAGTAATTAATTAGGACATTGGGTTTTGTACTCTTGGTTCAGGTCATTTGCCTATGAGCAGCTCAAGCCTTTTACAAAGGCACGCTGCATATGTTTCTGGGTACCTTTTTGAGAGAAGATTTAAATTGGCCAGATGAATAATACTTTGCTACAAGTGTTTTGCCCTAGGCAAAAAAGGTTTTCTTCATATTATCATCGCCCGGAGCTGGAATCCTCAAGCTTGATGTGACTGGTGTTATACTGTCACATGGCAATGATGTAAGAACAGGAGCTCTCTGTGTCAGACAAATCTGGATTTAGGGGAATTATAGCAGATGTTGCAAAATGGCAACAGTTTAGCAAGTTCCTTTCATCCCGCGGTTGGGAGGCAGGTCCACAAAGTACACCCAGACAGAGAAGAATGTTATCTTTGATCCCTTTCACTCCCGGGGCAAGGAGGCTCCAACCAACGAGGGATGCAGCGAGGCTGGAAATAAAAATAAATTTACGGTAGCTGTTTGTTTTGCAATATGGAAATCGGACGTTATTTATTCATGCTGTTTGCCCAGACATGTATAAAAGATTTTTATCGGGGGGGGGGGTGGAGGCAGGGGGGGGGCAGGGGAGAGCGCGTGTATTGTGCGCTATAAACAGATTAGAACATTCAATATTAAGATTAATGGCACGGAAAAACACTTGGAAATTTGTGCGCGGTTAGATTACAAGAAAGACTTGCCGCTCCTCTCCACCACACGTACACGCACGGTGGCACAGGCGTAGTTTCGTGCCAAGGAAATGAGGAAGGAAAGAATATAATTGCCTCTGATACAATGATGGGAAGCAAAAAGTTCTACATTATGGCATATCGCATCAATTTTATCTGCCATTTAGGATTTTTTTTTTTTTTTTTTAATGAAAGAAGCTGGTAATGTCTCTATTCATCTGCTCCTCCTTCGTTTGGGTAAACAGCTCGTTTATACCTATGCAGAAACCGAACACATGATGACAACGTGACAGACCCTGTTTACGACAAGAAAGCACTACCTGCAGTGAACAAAACATGCCACTGTAGGACAAACGGTAATTCTTTTCATGAGTTTAAATCTGATTGGAATTTGGTCAGAATTTGCAGGATTTTTCGTAAATTGTTCAGTTCATTAAAAAAAAAAAAAAAAAAAAATCCATTGGGCGACAGGCACAAACCCACCCCAGCCTTTGATTAGGTTTTAATAAAAAATCCCTCCTACCACCTGACAATAACATGGACTTGGCAATGTACGGCACGGACACAGCTGCCCACACTGCACGGATGGAGCACAACCCTCTTGCCCAACGTGCTTATGGCCACAGCTGCACTACCCAAACCCACCACCCTCGGGCAGTCGTACCCAATTCCCATCCCCAGAGGAGGTGAAGTGGAGGGTTTCAAGCACATGCATGACTCCAACCATGTTTTGTATTGAGATGTCCCTTGCCTGAGTGTGCAACATTCATTTTTAAGAGTAGAAGCTCAGCTGGGTTCAGTTCGGGAAGGTATTTAAGGGTACTCTAAATTGAAATATTGGAGTCATGACACTGAGCTTCAGGTCACACACAAGCTTAAAATCTGCCCATCCTTTCCAGACCTGGATTCAGGTCAAGCCCTGCATGTGGTGCACCACACCTGATCCATACAGGAGACACGGACAGAGAAGACAGTGTCAATTTTCTGATGCACCTTTCCCATGGGTGTCTGCAGTCATCTGGGTCCCTCACATATGTGAGACATGAACAGGACCAAGGTGAGAGACGGCCATTGTGACCACTGCCCACATTGGTGGCCTATTGGTACTGTCTTGGGGAAAGAAACCCCCAAGCAATTCAGCCCGCCGGAGAACAAAAAGGCCCTTCTGCATCTCCATGCCCATTCTGGATGCCCCAAATCAAAAGAGACCTGCAGCAGCCAAGCCAAGGGGACCCCAACACTGTCTTGTTTCTGTCTCTGTGCTGGCCTACACCCAGCGGTGTCTCCTAATCTGGTCCACCAGATCAAGGCGGTGTTTGCAAGGCAAGGTCCTACCTTTTGTTGCTCCAAAGGAAATACCTGCCCTCATCTGCCCACCAAACTGCTTCTGTAGGCTCTTCTGCCCATGGGGAGCACCACAGAGCCCATGCCTGCAGCTCCTGCTCCATGCAAGCAGTGAACCCATTGGGCAGGAGGCCCTTGGGGTGACCTTACAACGCAGTATTGACCCCTCTGCATCTTCTGCATCCTCCTGTAGAACCAAAACCCTATGAGTGAAAAGCTGCAATAAACATTTTGCCAAGTACAACAGAGCCCGGCTCAACCGAAGCCTTTAATTGTTGCCACCAGGCAAATATCGATTAAAGCAGCTCAGTGTCGCAATCACGGCACAGCCAAAACAGCGCTACAACACACATAAGAGTCACAGCACAAAATTGGTCGCGCCACTTAGGGTCCCAGCCCCGTGTGCTGGGAATCAGAGGTGTTGTAAGGAAAACACGGGATCAGCACACGTTCCCATTCAAGATGCCTAATCTTGTCTACACTCAAAATGGTACCGGCTAAAATTGGTTTTCAATTGATTTAAGTTCACTGGCACAAAGCCCTGTGTAGACATTCTTAAATGGGTTTAAAAATGGCTTATCAATTTAGCTTAAGACACTTAGTAGCTAAACTAAGCTAAATCGGCATAAGCCAGGTTTAAATTGATTTATGATGTCCACAAAGAGTTTTGCACTGGTTTAACTAAATTGCTTTAAAAACACACCGCCACTTTAGCCTTCAAAAGTGAGTGCCTACGAGTGTAAGGATTTAGGGTAAATGTCTTTTAAAAGTGCCTAAATATCTGAGGAGCTTATGCCCCTTTTCCCTAAACAGACTTAGTCTTTTCGAAATCAGAAACTGTCTTTTGTAAATGCTACTCCAAAGTGCCAAAGGGGAAAAAAAAAAAAAAAAAGAAAGAAAAAAAAAAAAAGGAAGGAAAAGGGTCAGATCCTCCATGGAGTAAATTAGGGAGATATCCCATTTTACATCAGCTGGAGGAAAGCCAAGCCCTGCCTCAAATTTTTAAAGGGAAAGCAAATTGTCTGAAACGCCAGGTTTTAGGGGGCTGGCGCGATTGTTTTCTGCTAGGTGGGTTTTTTTTCTTTACCTCCTTAGGTATAGCAGTTACATATAATACACATATATCCAAATAATCACATCGCCGTTGGCAGCATCCCTGCACACCACAGTAATTCAGGCTTTTATGCCGACGTGCATAGACACAGTTTGGAAGATGTTTGAGCGCTCGTAGCCACATCTGTTGTTTTCTCTCTTAATGATTTTTAGTTAGCCAAAATAATAGAAAGCAGGCAGAGCTTTTTAATATTGGCTTGCTTGACATGAGCCTATCTTAGTCAAAATGTTTATTCTGCGGTGCTCCCGCTAGCTCTGGAAATTCGTGTATCTATATGTATTTGCGTGTTTTGCTTGACTAGGCACAAATTATGCTCTCAACTGGAAATATCACAAGTGTAAATAATTTGGAGACATAAGTGTCTGAGTGAAACTCATGTAAAAGCTATTTGTTTTATGGATTTTGATCTCCAAAGTTTAAAATATGAGCAAACTTTTCATTAAGGGTTTTGCCATTTGTTTGAACACTCCTGTAGTAATTGGAAATGCAACAATTGTTTAAAAGTGGCATTGTCCATGAAAAGATTTAGTGAGGGATGAAGAAATTTCTTGAACCTAAAGACATAATCTGGTGATCCAATTCTCCCCACTGTGTCCATTCCCGTGAAACTCCATTTACTTTCTCCTATCCGTCACCAGCTCCCCCGCATCCCACCTAGCCAATCCTCTAGGTTTCCCACATTGTTTCCCCTTTTGTCTTTTCAGTCCAAACAGAAGAACAACAGACAAGGTTTCGAAGGGCAGGGAGCATCAGGGGCTGGAAGAGAATGGCTAAGATGAGGGTCAGAGTCCTGGCCCTACTGCCAACAGTTACTAGGGTTTGTGCTGCCTGGCTGGGCAGTGTTCAAAGACTTTGCTGGGCTTTGTTCCACTGTGTAGGGATTAGGCCTGGCGGTCTGAGAATTTGCCTTCTAATTAAAAAGGATAAAAGATAGAAGTAGCATTAGACTAAAACATAGCAGTGAAGCTTCACAGGCTTTTTTTTTTTTTTCCCTCTCTCTCTCTCTCTCTTTTTTTTTTTTTTTTAGTCACAAGACAACGCACGAAGTTGTCAGGTTGTTTTATTTCTTTTGTTTTCTGCGCGTATGAAAAAAAAATCATAATAAAGAGAAGGGAGGGGAGGAGGAAAAGTTTTGAAACTCTTCCCAGCTGTTCCATATGGTGAGTGAAGGCTGAATTTCTGTGCGCACCGTGGCAATTTTGCTCCCTGACTATTGCATTTATTGACAAGGATTACACCAGCTCCCTATCATGTCCTTTAACGCTGTACCAAGAGGTGAGGGAATTCCCCACGTCATCCTCCCTGGCCGAAGGAGCCTACAGGAAACGTGAATTTCATGTACAACCTCTCCTTTTTTTTTTTTCCCCCTTGCGCTTAGCCCTGGTCAAGGACACCCAAAAGCAGCCACCAACCCTCCCCTCAAATTAACCGGGACATATTATTTTCCCCGTGCAACGTGAAAAATGCCAGAGGCCACATCCAGCTGGTCATCACTTATAGCACCCCTTTAATTACGCTTAAAACAACTGTGCGTTTCGAGCAGGGACGGGAGGCCAAATCCCCGCAAGCTGTTACTCGTGTGAGTAATCCCGTCTCCTATTCAGGGCAGCCGCCAAGGTCCGGCCCCACGCAGGACAGTCAGGACGGGCGTCAATCCAGGGTCTGCCAGCCCGACAAGGGCCGTTGGAAGAAATCCCTGCCGTTTACAACTTGATCTGCCTTTAAAAACATCCTGAGAAGCCGGACCAAGGGGCAGTGAGAGCGGCGGTGTTCCAGGGCGGCTCTGCCGACTTCCCGGGACAACCACTTTTACCCTAAGAGAGAAGCTGAGGTGAGCAGTTGCGTAAGGGCCGCCGATGAGATTATATTAATTACTTTTCAGAAGGAGGAAAAAAAAAAAAGAAAAAAGAAAAAAAAAAAAGAAAAGAAGGAGTAGGACTTTGGAGGAAGACTTGAGAAGCTTTCAAAGCTGCCGAGCTCGGGTTGCAGGCAAGGATAAAGGAATGCCCTTTTGTTCCCACACATCTCCCGTTACGTCACAACGAGCCCAATTTCTTCTAAATTCTGGCTGACTTTGCACGTAGGAAATAATTCGGAAGAGACGACAGACCAGGCGAAAATTATTCACAGCAGAGAGTCATTGCACTTCGTCGTGCAGGATCCTAATGGGAAAGCATTTCTCACAGGAAAGCATTTTCATTCATTAAAATTTTTGCACGAGTTTTCTTTCCTCCGAGCCAGGACAGATCATATTTGTCCTGCGCCATAACAGGAGAAGAAAGGAGAAGACTTGTAAGCATTGCTTGAGCAAAAGCGTTGTTGTCTTTAACGAAAATAAGCACTGTTAGACTGCTGTGAGTTAGCTCGAAAGCAATACTAATGTGGCAAATTATCCCATTGATTTTAGGCAGGGTTCTTCATTGATTTTTGCTTTAAAAAAATGGTGGTATGATACAGCCCGTGGTGGCTAACTTCTTAATATCAGCGCATTTGTGAAAGGTTAGAAACGGACTTCCGTTCCTGCACTTTCCCTGAGTTTTACGGACATGGAAATTTAATAAAACCCGCGCGCTGCTTTCTGGATCTCGGCGTTTGAAATGAGACCTGCTCTCCTTTGGTGGATTTAGAAGCAAATAGATTCAACGTGCCCGCAGGACAATATTCCCAACTCCCTCCAGGCCTGCAGCCAGCTCCTTTCTGCCTCTGCCCCGGAGCGCCAGACGCAGGATCTGGCCACGCTTTGGTGCTGCGCACCCTCTCGTCCTGATTTATGTGACTCACATCATTTCAGAGAGGCCGAAGCAAAGGCAAAGGTCCCCCCTCCCATTCTGTATTCCAGAGGACCGGTGATAACTGGGAGGAAATTCCCAGTTTGGCCCATGATGGGGGTCACTTGGAGGAACCCCGTTAGCTTTTTCAGCTGGTTTTGCTGTGAGGAGCCGGGATGAAAATCCGCCGTGCTTCCAGACCTCCCCACACCTCCTCCTCCTCCTCCTCTTCCTCCTGCAGTGCTGCTCCTTCTGTGGGGCTCAGCCTGTTTCCATAACACAAACTGGGGGAAGGATCCCATCATCCATTTTCCATGGTGCAGGAAAAAACATGCAGGACGTAAAGAGGAATACCATTATTATTTTTTTTTAAAATACAGAATCCGGAAAGAAATAAAAATCTATTTCCATGGTGTGTCAGAAGCAGTTAGCACGAGCTGGGTCGTCTCGAACGCCCCGAGAGAGGTACGCGGACGAGTGCTATTTCTCTATTACTCTTCATTTATTCACCGAAAGAAGGAGACCATCCGAGGGGGCTCGATATTTGAAAGGACGTTCCTAATATTTGCATTATGGTCAACGAAAATATTTTTAGAGGCCAAACGAATATTCATTTATATTTATTTGCTTAATCTAATGATCTATTGTGATTCTCCCTTTCATCTATTCTTCCCTTGATGAGTGTGTGGCACTCCCATTAAGATTAATAGCGGTTTCACATGCACAGTCAGGGGAGATTAGACCCCTGCCCCGGCCTCCTGCCAGCCCCATGTATGTCTTTGGATTCAAGCTCCGAACCCTCACTGATGTCAGTGAAAGCGCCATGTGTACAAAAAGCCCCAATCCTGCCCGGCGCTGAGCATCCTCCCAGCCAGCTGAGGCATTTTAGAGGCGGCAGGGCCCAGCATCTCCCAAAAGGCATTTATTATGCTGTAAAGTCTGGGACTGTCTGGGGAGCATATGTTTATGTGGGGTCACTGTTTCTGTGAGCGCGAGGTGGGGATTTTTATGACAGACCAGTCTAGAACGGCATATGGGGACCAGCGCAGGGTGCACTGGAACCATTTTCTAGCAAAATAAAACACACAAAACCTGCCTCTGAAGGTGCGCGTGGCCATCCTTCCACGCAAAGTTAATTCCATGTGCAGAAACTGCATTTTGTGACCATTTCGCTTCTTCCTGGGCAAGCGACGTGAAATACCTCTGCCATCACACAGGCTGGCCCAGACACACATTTGAGTCACCCGGTTTTGAAAACTGAGTGTGTAATAAATCACGCTTCTCTACCAGGCAGGATCTGCTCCAAAGCCCTGCCATGGGAGCCCTCCGGTCACCTGCAGCGGGATTTGGAGCAAGGCCTTTCTTGAGAAATGCTTCTGCTGCGAGCTGGGCTCCCAGCCTTGCGAGCCTTCATGCTTTTGGGGGGCAAAAAGCTTCTGAATAGTCCTGGTGCAAAAAGCTGCTCACAGGTGTAAGGGTCTGCAGCACCTGAGCAGATGAGGTTTATGTTACGTATGGGGCCTGATTTAAAAAAACGTGTTTTTCTTTTGCTGCCTGATGAATTTGTATCATCTTTTCATTTGCAGATTACCAGTATCCCCTGTTACATCCCCATCTTGACCTCGTCAGAGTAAGTACTCCGGCTGCCTCAGTCCTTGTACCATGGAAGATTTTCTCCTCCTATTTCCATGGTGCACGGTATTTCTGGGAAAAGGCGGCTTTAGTAATTGCTCGCGGAGAGGGCTGAGCCACAGCCTCCATGTGTGACTTCCCGAAAATTACTAATACGGCCTCGTGCCTCAGTTTCCCCGGGCAGCTCGTGTGTCTGTGGTGATACCTTCAGCTTTCCAGCAGTGCCGTAAGAAGTAAGTGAACCGTTTATAAAGCTTTTTGAGGCTGGCAGGCATAAAGGGCTTTTATAATGACGTTTGCCAGGCTACTTCCAATATTCACCCGGACTCTCTAATAGCAGCACTTACGATTACTTATTTTTACTGCCCCGGAGCACTGAAAAACACTGAGATCCAGGCTAAGCAACGTGACCAAAGTCAGACATAAAGAGTAAGGAAGAGCCAGCAAGTGAGCAGGAGTCAGACGCTAGCATGGAAACTGCTACGCCATCTGTCCTCCCTGCTTGCTCGAAAGACATCTCACAATTAGAGTATAACTGAGTGTATGACATTGTTTTCCCGCATTGTATTCAGGCTTCGTTCTCGCTTGTTGTAACAACCTCGTTATTGATTTGTGGGGCTTCCACTTAGAGCTTCTGCACCTTCCATAGCACCCTGCCGACATACAGGCTATAAATTTTATATTTATATCATGCTATCTATATCACAATATCCATCATACATTATCAGACACTGGATAATCATGTCCTGCCAATATTTGCAGGCATGTTTGAATGTAAACATTTCGATAACTCCTATTTAAATATGACTATAGCTGTTTACAGTATCAGGCACTACATCTATTTGATCGATTAGATAGATATGAGTAAACGATGAATATGTATGTTTATCAAATGCCTTCTTGCACATTTATATGTCAGTATCTCTTCTTTTGGATTTTCTGATAAGTAATAATAATAATTAAAAAATACATTTAATTGCTGCAATATATGGTCATGGCTCATGAGATGTTTTAATAAGAGAAAATAATCTGTAGAATTTCAGCTATTTCAGTAAAAGCTTAGAACGTGTGTTTTAATCTCTCCAAGATCATCATCCTTGTTCTAAGTATGAGTTCCTAAAAAGCCTGTGTTGTGATTTGCTTTTATTTTCATTTTTGGCTTAAGCAATAGGCTTGAAAGTGGCAGCTCTGAAAACAGATTTCTTTATCCAGAAGCCAGTTTGGAGAGCGTCCACACAGGCTGCTATTCTAAGGCACCATTTCGAAGACTGCCATCTCTACGATGGCATATGAGATGTAATTTAGTCTCTGTGTTAATTTAGCCCAGGGTCTCTCCTGAACAGAGAAGACAGGCCGTGCCAAATTGTGTTAAACTAGGGATGGCGCTTTTGTGATACGGACAACTGTCTACCAGGGATTGAGCTGAGACCACCAAACTACTTTCATTTAGATTCTCAATTTAGTCTTGAACCAAGGTCAGAAGGTAAATAGCCAGGGCTTTATCTTCCCAGCCAAGCCCCTGGTAGAGGGTCTCTTTGAAGTGGAGTGTGATCACTGGCGGTTTCAGAACTAATGTCCAAGACAGTGATGTATAATACATTTGCTTCCATTTTACATCTGCTGGTATGATCGCAGGTTAATTTTAGTGCGATTTCCCAACAAAGGACTGTTTCTAACCAGTCGTAGTCTTAAAAACAAATCTGAAATTAACTCAAGATGCCCTCTTGACACCATCCCCTCCCCAAAGCATGTATGTATTTTTTTTCCCACTGCTTTGAATGCCCAATTGCTTTGGGTCCGATCCTGCTCTTATTGAAGTCTATGGCAACATTCGCGTTTGCTTCAATGAGTAAGACACTTTGAAGATGCTCCCTCCATTGGTTGGTGGTTGTGGCTGCACATCCTCCAGGTGGTCAGAGGGAAGGAGGTTTCCATTTGCAGGGACATTTTCTGCCATGACACACCAACAGGGGTACCTGGTGGCAGATACCACTGCACAGGCAGGGTCTACACTCATCAGTCAAGGCAGTTAAGTCACAAGCCTTAAGCACAGGGACATATTTGTAGTTGGTTGTCTGGTGATACTAATTAAGAGGTCCCATGACTTTCCTCCTGTGTCGCCCCGTTCACTTGTACCAACACATCTGGGGGTTTGTTAAGGATCTGGGTTCAAAACCCTGAACTTTCCTGCAAGGTTTAGTCCCAGATCAGCTCCCTAACCCAGCTCACATCATCACCCTGCAACCATTTGTGCCAGCACAGGTAAACTCCTGTGTGAGGCACAGTGAATAGTCGGGTGCAAGGAGAAGGTGGCCACCAAAGACCCTATCTCTTCCAACCATGCCCCAAAACTCCCACAGACTGATCCCCCCTTCCCAACCATGTTCCACGATGACCACATTCCGTGAAGCTACTCAGCACAACAATGCAGCCATCTCCCTGCTGATGGCTCCTCGAACATGATGTTGCTGCATCTGGCCCAGGAGGCCTCTGTGCTGGAACCAGACCACATTGTTGTACCGCACCTCAAAACTGGGGCACAAGGGAGGCTGCATACACTTCCCTGTCACCAAAAAAAAATCCGTAGGATTATCTTTCATGCTGATGAAAACATCTCAGAGTTATCTACCCCATGGTGACGTGCCTCTAGCCAGAGCTAATCCGATGCTGGTATTGGTAGCATGTTGGCTGCCATGTGTCTGCACACCTCTCACCTTAGGTTGCTTCTCCACATCAGCATCCCCAGGTGTGTAGGATAGGGGCCTGCCTGAAAGGGAAGGGATATTGCTGCTACTTTGTCTTAGTATTTACATTTTGCTGGGAAGGGCTTCTGTAGAAGTGGCTTTGTATCAAAATATCCCTTTTTATCAAAACTTTTAATTGAATACACCTGAAAAATGTTTCTTTTCGTGCCACAATTTCTTGATTAAAATAGAGCCAGACTTCACCTGGCTGCATCTGAAGTTTTATGGCTAGCCAAGAATTGGACTCGAAAGGAAATAAAGCCCTGCAAACTCCAACTAGCATACCTAGGCACAGATGTATGCCATGCAACACCCTCCCTTCCCTGCCCCCAAACACTGATGGGCAATTCCTGACATCACATGGCATGAAATTTTGCAGCATTTAAGCATTATAGGATGAATTTGAAGATATATGTTTACTTTCTTTTAGTAATAATGGTGAACGCACTGTAAGCGATGGATAAAGTAGGTTTCTGTGCAGGTGCATCAAAAACCCCAGACAATATTGCAATACACAATGAAACTACAGAAAAAAAAAAACAAAAAAAACCAAAAAAAGGCTGGAAAGGACATCAAGAAGCCACCTAGTCCATTCCTCTGCCCCAGGGCAGGGTCACCTGTATGGGCCAGTCTGAAAAGACTGATGTTTGTCTAACATGTGGCTAAAAGCCTTCATGATCCCTCCAGGCAGTCTCTCGCAGCACTGCACTGTCTCTGCTCATGGGAAGTGTTTCTTAATGTCTAAGCTGAACCTCAGGGCTGCACCTGATGCCCTTTCCTTCTTGCCCTAACCCCTTGGACACGGAGAACAGACACACTGCCCTCACAACAGCTTTGTGCATGTTTGACAGCTGCCGTCATCTCTCCCTTCGTGACTCCCTGCTGCAAATTAAACTCACCAAGACCTCCTCAATTCTGATCCTCTGCTTTGGTGTAGCCATGGTGCCTCCCCAGGCTGGTGTCACCCATAACCACTCTCTCTTCCACTGAGCAGAAGAAGGGCAAACCCCTGAAGGCCTCCATGCAGGACAACCTTCCTTTTTGACAGTGGTGATACATAATTTGTTTCTGGCAAAGTTATCTGGCCATATCATATCCAAACTGCAGTATTTTTCTTTAAATATCATTCCACTGTTTTGAAATTGTCTGTTCTTGCCAAATCCACATTGACTGTCATTGACCGCAATAGTTGTATTGCATTTTATTTATATACCACATTATCAGCAGTTCCATCCCGTGACTTAGGCATTTCAGAGAAGACATCCCTGCTAAAAAAAAGCCTGATCCCAATCACAGGAGAAACTCCTGGAACTATCAGAAAATAAGTCCAAAGGAAGACAGATCCATAGATATTAGGCTATAATACAAACAGCATGCATTTCAGTCTAGGCAGTGCTAGGACTGTCCTGTGTGGTCTCGGAAAAATCAGCTACTTCTGGGGAAGATTTGTCCTTTAAGTTGAATCCCTAAGACAGGAGCATATGATGCTGCTTGGCAATTGGGGAAAGGAGTCCCTCCCTCAGGTTCTACCCAATAACTATAGCGGGGGCTTAAGTTAGCTGCCTAAATTAGATAGTGTGCCTACAGCCTGCAACATCCCTGGTGGGAATTCCCCATCTGTAAAAAAGAAAGCAATTTCTACCTAACAGTGGGCTATGAGGGAAGAATTAATAAACTAAAGAAGATGAGGCACTCCAATACACAGTCAAACACTGTAAAGGTCTGTGCTGGGTCACTGCTCTCCAGCTGGAGGAAGCAATCCCACAGACTCCTCAACACACTGGGGTAACATGTTTGACCAGACCTCTGACCACCCAGCTACCCCTCTTCCTGAGGTGTCAAGGTTTGTCACATCCCATAGCTGTCAACAACAGAAAGACCGACATGGAAGTCATGACATGTCTACACTGTGGGTGCAAAGCCACCCAAGCCAGCTTCATGCCTGCTAACCCCAACAGCGGAAGGAGAAGACTACAAAGTGCAGCTTATTAACACAGCTAAAGTACTTCCACAGTCTATCTAATACACCTGCATAAGTGGCTTTTACAACACCTATCATTAGAAGCTCCTTGGCTAGGTGGTATTGGAGATGACAGGAAGAAGTGGGACCATCAGGCCCCCGGTCTGAAAGATGAATAATGGGATCCAGTACCTGCAAACTGAAGTTTGACGCATTGAGCCTTCTTTAGTCTGTCTAAATATCCTCCTGAACAGCTCAAGGCCCTCAGAGGAACAAGGCCAACAGGCACCTCTAGGCTTAGGGTCTGGGGTGGGAATGGCCTGTTGAGATAAAGAGGGAATTGGGAACTAATTAATGACCAGAGCAAACAGCCAAGTGCTGCAGTGGAGTCTCCACTGCTGGAGATTTCCAGCTCAAGACTGGATATTTTTCCAAATGAGAGTCTCCAATCCAAATATACATTAATCCACAGGCATCCTCTGGACTGCATTAAACAGCAAGGCAGATGAGACAAGCACAGTTGTCCCACTGGCTTTTAAATCTGTGACTCCCCACTTACCCGTACACCACAGAGCCTCGCTCTCCCAATGAGTAACACCAACCTAACACAGGCATATCGATTCTCTTCCAGAAGACCTCTCAACATACCAGGTTTACAGTAATTAATGGCACATAGACAACCTCACTTCTCCCCATCCAGGAAAGGTATATGACAATTCGATCCCATTAGGCCTAGAACCATAAAAAGACATGGTCCTTCCAAAAAATGCATGCATCTGTGCCTACCATTTCAAAACATAGCCATCCGATGGCATTTGTTGCCCAGATTAGTCATTTTGGCTGCCTATAGCTAAGGAAGAGTGAAATGAGATCCAAAATAGCCATTCTGTTGTGCGGAGAGTTGTCAGAGCTGGCCAGGAGGGGATATCTGCCAGTTAGGAGAGCCTCAAGACCCTCCTCTGGGCTCCAGGAGACACCATATCTCCCAGCTGGACTGAGACAACCACGCGCCCTTTTTCTACCCAAGGAAAAGTGGACAAAGGTTCGTAAATTTGGATTCAAATGATGGTGGCATGATGCCCAAATACACTGGACATCTCGGTGTTTATGAAGTGTGAGGGCCTGGCTTTGCTTTCCTTCCCAGCCTGAACATCTACATCCTCAGATGTCCTAGTCACAGATTACAGTGAGGCTGTGCTGGGGACACAGACCATCCTCCTACAGAAAGTGGGTCCCTGTGCAGAGGGGACTGCAGAAACCTGCCAGTAAGAGGGAAAGCCACTGTCTCTGATCACAGCTGAGCACAGACACTTGAGAAGAAAGCTCAAATAAAACGGTGTGTCACCTTTTCAGTGCTCTCACACCTGCGCATCTTCTCATCACCCATAAAATGCCATGCCACCTCTTTTTAATTTGGACCTTGCCAGTTTTGAATGCATGCCTGATGGTGGTGGGCACTGATGATGGTGGCAGGGGTCTGAGTGAGGATGCAGTGGCTTCCTGCTGGGAGACGCACCGATTCGCCCCACCATGTGGGGCAAGTAGGGCTGACAGGAGAGCTAATGTGAAATGGTGTAAATGCTTTGTGTCAAGCAGGAACATCAGTCCACACCAGATGAAGATCTGCCCTTAAATTTGAATACAGATGAGCATGGAGCAAGTCAGAGATAAGCAAAATTGACTTTTCAAATTCAGATTCAGCGCAAACCAAAATAGCGGTATGGCTCTTACTCGAGAACATACTGACCCAAACCCCTGCAACTACCACGACTCTCAAAAAGATTGCTGCTAAATCCAAACTGTGAAATTGGGACTTGGCCCTAAACCAAGCCAACATCTTGGCTGGACTGAAAAAAGCCACCAAATAGACACTGAGAAATGAGTAGTCTGCTACCTTTCTACACAAATCTTTTCCAAGGTCTCAATCAAGTGACCCAAATTTTCAAACCGTTATCATCTGGTATAAAGTAATAATTTTATATATATATTAAAAAAAAAAAAAAAAGAAGAGCGG
>NW_009661375.1:5522385-5528728 GCF_000708025.1 Charadrius vociferus | reverse complement strand
GGACCCAACCATATGCACCAACCTCTTTCAGAAATTCAGCCTTCACGTAATTCTTCTCCTCCCTTGCCCAGCCTGCCTCACCATTCTCCCCACCCACCAAGAAAAATTCGGAAATCCCATAAAAGTTAACTGCCCAAAGTTGCAGTGTAAGTCCTGTTAAGCAGCCATTTCCCTTTCAACACACACACACACACACACACACACACACACACACAAAGGAAGCCATGGGAATTTCTTTGGAAATTTAGCGGCGCTAGTGCAGCATGTTTACTGGGATGTAAAGATACAGCAGAATTAAGGTGCATCCAGGCAATTTTTCAAACGTGCCTGGAAGAGATGGCAGGGATTTCTCTCAACAGTGTTGAATTCAAATCTGAGACACAAGGTTTGGTGAAAAGGGTTGCTATTTTTAATACCCAGAGTTTTCTTGTGCGATTCCAGCTCTCTAAGACCCTAAGACCTTTAAATTCCATCTAGTGTCTATCACATGCCATTGAATTGGCATGTTTGCAAATTGCATGCAGTGAGATCCTTCCATACCAGCAGCTCTGTCTCAGATTCCCCACCATCCCTGCCAAACTAGTATTGCCTGCACATTTTTTTCATCTTTTCATTGAGTTCTGTGTGTCAGCCAACACATTCTTTAGAATAGGCTTCAGTAGGCATGGTAACTGGTTCCTGGTTGCAAGCTGCCTTATGCATTTGCTCCTATTTCTTTCTGGATAATTTTCCCCCTCCTTCTTCTTAGGTGAGGACTTAAAACGTGTTTAGCGTTATCCGTTCCATCTGTTGTGTTTGCGATAAATAGCCGAGATATAATAAAAAGTCCTAATTGAGGTAGTGATGCGGTGAATAAGCAAAGCTCGTTCATGGGGACTGTGAATCTGGACTGTTGATAGCTGCAGGTACCTCGGGGCTGCTCAGCCTGACTGCTATGTTGACTTTGTCTAATTGCAGGGGAGGAGCTAGAAAAGCAGTGAAGGGCAGTGGCACACACAGCAGGATAGCTGAAAAATACTGGCATAACCACGCAGAGCTAAACAAACTGACTGACAAAGCTCTTGGCGTATTATTAAAAAATCTGGCAAAATGCTCATCTCTTGACAAAAATGTAGAAAGACTAGTAATGCATAACTTTATCCCATGTTGGATTTTAAAGTGCCTAATGCCAAGTTGTCTGTCAAAATTAATAGGGCATTGCTTCTTCTTATAGAATAGGAAAAAGAGAGACACCGCGCATACATTTTATTCATTTATTCATCTCTAACAAAAATGATGTATCTGCTAAAAATTTATTTAGGGAGGGCTTGGGTAGATGCTAACGTTAATTCTGAAAAAGCAATACTCCAGGAGTGATGCTAGCTTATACTGGCTGGGGTTATCGGATAAAAGCTCCCCGTAATATCAGAAAAAGCCTGCTATCATCTCAAACCTCCGTACGAGGAAGTTTCAGCCCAGGGACACTGTTACCAATCTACATCTCTCCCCAGATGCGCATTTGCCTTTTCTGATGATTTTCATTTAAATCCAACAATTTCATTTTAAAATATGCTGCTTCTGTAGAATAACATTGATACTCAGGCTCTTCACAGGCACTAACCCATAAACAGATTTGTTTGCCATCAGCCATAGTTAAACTTACCCTGCTTTAGTGTTTGCAAGAGGTGTTTGACTCTGTTCCTTTAACTATGGATTCCTGACGGCTGAGCTTTGCGACTACTTCTCCCGAAATATTCTCTGATGTTCATGTATTTTGCAGGAGAACTTGCATGGGCCTTCTCCAAGCACCAGCTCCATTCTACAAGCCCACCCACCCATCTAAAAAAAAAAAAAAAGAAATTTGCCTGAGTTGCTTTGCTGTCTTTCAAATGACTAATTACAGATCCAGAAAATTTCTGAAGGCTCTCCCCTCCTAGACAAAATTCATGCATACCAATCCTGTCCTTGCTGCTCTGGATAAATGGCCACATCAGCCTGCAAACCCTCCAGCGCTTCTCCCCATGGTGCAGAGCACCCAGAGCTCCATCCAGAGCACAGACCACCTTGAAACCAAAAAATGCCAGGATCAGTGCAATTTAAAATGAAGGCACGGCTGGCTTCCTTTCCGATTCCAGGGATTTCTGCATAGCCTGAATACAACATTACAAAATACCACTGCAAATAACCTGGTGTATTTGGGTGTTGCCAGGAGGGACGAAAGTCAGGAAGCCATTTCATTAGCACACCCAAAAAGACATTCCCTGCCTTAAGAAGGTGATAATCCAAGTAATGATGAACATTCTTCACTGCTTTTTATAGTAGGCTGGGAACATTGCACACATCCATTGTAAAACTACAGGGGACTACTGTAGTAGGGGTGATGCGCTCACGGGGTGCACCACTTTGTATCCACAGTTTGTACATTGGTAAATATGGAACAGGGAAGGGGTGGAACCACCATCCCTGGAGGTATTTAAAAGACAGGTAAACGTGGTGCCGAGGGCATGGTCTAGGGATGGTTTTGGCAGTGCTAGGTTCATGGTTGGACTTGATGATCTTAAAGGTCATCTTAAAGGTCATCTTAGGTGATTCTATGATTCTGGTTTGTTGTGTTAGTGAAGTCTGGGCTTAGTCTTCTCCCAAGAGGCCCAAGAAGCATTGCTGGACTGTCCTCACAGCTGTGACAGAGAATACCCGTGAAAGCACAAGCGTTTTCAACAGGTAAGGAGAAAAGTCCTGCACCCCCAGCACCTCCAGAAGCCACCAGCCCAGTGCTCGGATGGGCACACTCAGACTTTGCAGATACTTCGAGTCACCGTTCGTATCTCAGTATTTAACCCCCCCCTTCCAGATGGCGCACGCTGAATCCGGGTGTCTGTACGAGAGCCGAAGCTTTTCTTTGCTAACGAGTCGCCCCCCCAGAGGAGTGCGAGTAAACGTTGACACTCCACACACACACACACACACAAAAAAGAATCGTGCGACTGTTCTTCAAAGGCTGATGGAATAAACATGTAAATACAAGATGGGCTGATTTCCTACTGTTCATGTTTGCTCACTGTGAACATTTGGTTCACTTGGCTTTCCTCATTATTTCAGCTGGGGAAAGTCACTATATGAATTAATAGCAGATTTCCCCGCTGAAAATAAATGTTTACCAGTTGTGGGTTTGCTTTTTTTTTTCTCCTTTTGGCAGAGACCAGGCTTTTTTTGTCTGACTGCCTCCTTTTTGGCCTGCACATCCCTGAGGTGTGTAATTAAAGTGAGGGAATTTGCGCATAGTGCTTTAGGGGCTTAATGAATAGAAAACACAGGATATTTCATTGATTTGGTGCACACGATATTGTCAGAGTGTACATTTCCTTTGTAAATGGCAAAAAAGAGACCCATAATAATATATGTGCATTCAACTCTGTGTGTAAAAAAAAAAAATAAAAAATAAAAGAACTGTATCTGTTTCCAAATTCTAATATAAAATACATTCAAAAGAGCAATTTAGATTAAAACAGAAAAGGCAGGAGCTTCAACATGGTTCAGAATTAACAATCAAGCCATACTTTCCTCAAGATATAATTTCACTTAGAGTAGGTGTGGAAATCTTCGAAAGATTCATTATACAGAGCCACATGTGAAAATAACATTTGTGTTAGTAAAAGATTCTTCAGCTGCTTTTTAAAAAAAAAAAAAAAAGTATGTTAAATGGCATGTGTGTGTAACGTACAAATAGCGTACAATCTGTGCAGTGAGCAGGCACCTGTGATACGTCTCGCATGTTCTGTGGATCACGTGTTGAAATAACGTCGTGTGTTGGGACAGGGGAGGATAAGGGAAAATAAATTTCCATTTCTGGAGAGGCCTTTTTTGGGGAGCTCTAAACAATTCACATTGTGGAATTGTTGCGATGGTGAGGTCGGTACAAATACATTTTCTTTCTGCAAAAAGGAGATGGATGTCCATGACTCAAGTTGCACACGCTTTGGACCTGATGAAGAGGTACAGGCAGAGAACAAGAGGCACAAATCACAACTACAGCCTTTCGAGTGACCCAACACAACCCAACCCAACTCAACTTCTGCCCCACCAGGTGATACAACACATGGGACATGTTTCCTAGCGTTCCCTGTCCTGTCTCCAAATGCAGCACCATCTCAGACACCAAGCATGAAGACAACTGAAGCAGCCTGTTCTCATCTCCTGAGCACCGTAGAGAGGAAAGCTCTCCAATACACCTTCTGTACGCTATTTATGTAGGTTGTGAACACCAGGATGCTGGCCAGGAGTCTCTGCGCTGCGCAAGTGCCAAAATACAAATAATCTGCGTGCAAGGAGCAAAGCAGGCTCACTGTTCTCCCGTTCAGCGGAGAGCAGTCCTAGCCTGCCCAGGACTGAAGGCCCAAGGCAAAAGCTGATGCTGTGATCCTCTGCTTAACAGATGGATGGTGACACGCTGGAACAGATTATCTGGTGAGACGGCGCAATTTCCAGCACTGGAGGTCTCTGAGGTATCTTCCAGCCCTATTGCTCAATGAATCTATAATTCATCGTTTCGTGCGCGAGTCAAGACACTCCCCCAACTCTCGAAACAGCATGCAAAGGACAAATTGCTCTTTTTGCATCTCTTCCCACTAAGCAGAAGGGAAAATAAGACATGGGGTGGGAATGCAGAGAGAAAGGAGTTCAGCATCTCCCCACAGCTCTATTCTATCCAGACTATAAAGCTTTGTACATGTTTATTCATATCCAAAAAAATGCATGTGAAAATATAAATTTTCTCTTCTTTCCTTTGACCCTTCCGATATCTTCTTCACAGCAGAAGATTAAGTTCAATTTCAAGAATCCATTGGAGAAGAAATGCATGTAGAATTGAAAAAGAAGCATTTTATCATTAAAAGAAGACATCCCAGGGCGTGTTAGGGGATACCAGCAGAGACAGGCTGTTTTGTTGGGACCTCGGACCTTAGCCTCCCTGAGTTTCCAGCTCTATCTGGCACACTTGAAAAAAGCAGCTAATTCAAACAGTTTATTTCAAGTCGGTATTTATTATTACAATATATTTCTGTAACAGCCAGGATTTGGGGCCTGGGATTATGAATTATCTGAACTTCAAGGTATTTATTCTAACTGTAAATGACTTTCTTGACCTTCCCTCATTCTCACTCCATCAATGTGCTGGACTTCATTATTTAAAGCCAAATCTAACATTACTTAAAGTCCAAAGCAGCATGATCCACTTGTAACAATGTTATTTGCAAACTGTCAGATAAATTATATATTTAATTAATCCACTGACACCCCATCCTATTACTTCCCTGATCTAGAAAAGCAGAAGTAAGACCCAAGTATGTCCTCCCAGCTTTCTGTGGGTGTTTATTTCTGTCTCACAGTCATATCCCAGCACCGTGTGAGTCAGCGCCATTCCAGCCTCTGCTCAGCAGATCCGCAAAGTCCAGCCAAAGTCAAGGCAAAGTCAATCTTGTTGGGTTCGCTGTATTGCCCCATCCACCAGTCACCCACTTGCCAAGTAGCGGGGCCATTTCCAGAACAAAAAATTTGCATTATGAAGTCAATACATTTTATATCAGTTCCGGGGTTGCCCTTTTAATGCATAGAGAATAAGAAGAGAAAAACAGCACAAGTACACTCAAAGAACAGCGATGCAAGAAGCAGACCGTTGCGTGCACAGGGCTGGAAAGGAGAAGTGTGTTTAATCTCTCCAGCTGCAAGGGTGCCCCTTGCCTGCTGGCCATGCAGCGGTGTTTGTAGGACGTGGGAACTGCTTCAGGGAGGCGGATTCGCCTGGCACCCCAAGGACAGAGTTAGCAACACTCCTCGGCAGTCAGTGCACACAGAAACTTTGCCATTTATATATAATGGTTATGTGACATTCCCCGATCTTAAAATAACAAAGCATTTTAATCACAGAGACTTTGACCTTTTGGTCAAGTGGAACACTTGCTATTTAATTTCTTTACTTTTCATACAACACATTAGATCCTCCCTGTAAAGTAACTCGGGAGACTGCTTAGCAGAGGAAGGTTGGTTTTGTGGGAAAGGCAACCTCAAAAGGTTCAGCTCATGTCTGCGTACAGCCTTCCCGGCTGGATTCAGACAATTTGCTCACACTTTGACCCATCCAACCCTGTTTTTGTTGTCCAAGAGGGGCACGCAAGTGTCTTTCTGCATCCTCTGGGAAGTCAGCAGAAAGGAAGGAGCACGTCCACAGGATAATTCAGCCTATCTGGGGCCTGAAACGCATTTTAGAGGCACTTCTTTCTCCAATTCCTGATCTGAAGTGGACTGTTGGGCCCCTACATGCAGAAATTTGCTGCCTTGGTTACATGCCCGAAGATTCGTGGGTTTTTTT
>NW_009661375.1:5504649-5522323 GCF_000708025.1 Charadrius vociferus | reverse complement strand
ATGTTCTCATACAAGAGATGGTTTGCACAGACGTCTGATCCCAGTCAATCCGGGCAGTCAGGACAGGCCTGGGCTAACGGCCCTAGTGGCAATTCCCCCTCTAATCCCAGGCTGTGTTTGGAACCCGCTGAGGTTCATCCACCTTTAAAAGTCACTCACACAAACTACAGAAGAAATCTGTCCAATTGGTTAAGACTCTTCAAATAGCACATTCCTACAGTTGCCTACCCACCAGGAAACTGAGTGATTTATATTTCTTCGCATATGGTCATTGAATTTTGTCAAGCATCATTAGAGTGGCAGTGATGAATTGGATTGGAGTTCCCTAGTAAATCCATGCAACACCAGCAGCCACAAAGGCTAGATGAACCACCTCCCACCCTGCCTTCAAAAGGACCACACCATAGCCTGCTGCATCCCAAATCAGAGCTTTGCTCCTTGAGCTAAAGGAATTCCACTTAAAGGGCATCACTGGTAGGTTCCTCATCCTTTTAGGAGATGGTCTGAAGAGCTGATTATCACAGCTACATGGAAACATCTATGTGCAAATGGCCACAGCAGCTGTGGTAACAGCATGGTGACAGCTCTGGTGACGGTGTGGGGAATGGATCACATAGTGGCATGGTGAACCCCATTCAAACTCCTCCAGCTCCCACCCAGAGTACACACTTCTATCCACACCATGCTTACAACCCACCCTGCACAAATGTCCCACGCCATCGCCTGTGATCACCAAGAAGAAATCGCTCATATGCTGAAAGCAGTACTGAATTGTCCATTTGATGTTAGTCCTTTCCAAACGAACCCCCATAGCTGCTGACCCATGATGGAATTAAAGGTTCTTTGTACTCTACTGCCAGGAGATCTGAGCAGGGGAGAGAGGAGAAAGGGGACACTCAGTTTAGTGGCCACTAAACACCAAATTAAGCATGAGTACATAGAACCTCTTGTCTAACACTGCCAAAATTGTGCAGTGTTGTAGTAATAGACCCACATACATCTTAAAAGTAAGTTATTTCTAGTCTGTCTTGGTGCCCACAAAGAGCCTCTCAATACCACTAACAGATGACTTCAGAAGGTTGTCAAGAAAAAGCCTTCCTGCCAGACATTCACCCATACCTGCCACAGTGCTGATGCGGTTCAAACTGATCCGGCAGCAGGGTGGACACACACCCTGACCTCCCTTCAAGACCCATCTTCTGTGACTTTATAAGAGCATCCAGCTGGACTGAAGGAAGGCGCAGATCCCCAAGTGTAGATGTGAGCATCCAGCGCCTCCGGTGGAGCCTGAATCCTTCTGTGGAAGGGGCTGAACTCTCCTCATCTCAAATCAGCAGCAGCCCGCTCACCTAAACAGGCCCTCAAAACCATAATGAACATAAATGCACTAAAGGCTCCTCTTTCCTCTCACTTTTTAAGCAGCTTTATATCCTTTAACTCAATACAAACTTCTGCCCGGTCCCTCTTTCCCCAACGGCCACCCAGCGCGGTTGGGCAGCAGAGGGACCCGCTCCCCATAGGAAGTCTTTCCATTTTCCTCGTCGCCAAGAAGTGGGAACGTGAAGGCAGCACAACTCGGGACTTACAATAAAAACCCCACCGTCTGCTCCTCAACTTTCAGCCTTTCCCTCATCGCCGTCCCCCCACCCCCTCCCGCTTTTCGCGGGGCTCTCATTGCAAGCTGATCATGTTCCCGAATACCACAGGTCATTGTCTTCCCACAGCCTCAGGAGCTGCAACCTGCTGAGGCCGCAGTGCCAGCAGGCAGCTCTTTCCTTCTTTGTGGTTTGCAGCTTGTTTTTTCACATTTTCCTAAAGGGGAGAGGCGCTTGGACCGGGTGTTACCACCACACACGTTTTCATTCCGCCGCATTGGCGGCGGCTCTGAGTTGGGTAAGCACGAAACTTAAATTTCAACGAGCTTCGGCTTTTTTCCCCTTCTCTGCGCTTTTCGAGATGACTTGCGAGGAATCGGTGTGCGTTCGTAGCTCCGTTGTAAAATCGAACCGCTGAGCAGAGACTGCCAAATTTCAGCCCACAGCAAATTCTTACAACCGAGCTGTAACCCTTCAAAACAGAGACTGCTAACATATGGTTGTGTCAGTGGGAGCTTCTGTAATGCAATTTATTGTTGTGTAGGCTCTTTCAAGCTACTACACATGAAAGGTAAAGGGAACATTTACTTTTTGATGGGAGTTTAATCTTAGATTCACCTCATTTGAAACAAAACCGTCATTTGCATCTCTAATACATAAGCAATCACCTGTAAAGAGTGCTTGTGAATAGAGACATTTCTTGACTGTCATCAGAGCCTTTGTTCCTGACTGGGGGGTTTGCCTAAGAAGAGGAATTCAGTCCTCCTCCAGACAGTATGCACGAAACCCACTGATATCACTAGAAAACAGTGATAAATAAAGGAAAGCGCTCTCATGAAGTGGAACAGTTATTCACAGCTAACATGGGGCTTGCGCTAGCTTCGTTCTGTTGCATGCATATAGAATATATAATTTAATTCCTCTATGCCTTGCCGTCCGTGCCCTTTTTATATCTAACCGTTACAGTGTATGGTTAAGGCTTCAAACACAAGTAATCTCCTGTTGAAGTGAAAGTGCTTGATCCTGTACAAGCAATAAAAGACGAAGCTATTCCACAAGATGGTGAAGTGCGCTCACTACTCAGCCGCCTCATCTCCACCGCTTCGGCAAAGGGATGCCCAGTGGTGCACGATCCTTTTGTGTGGCCCTCTCCATCTCAATCAAATTGGCATCATGAGGTCACTGACGCTACAAAGCACGTCTTCAAAATGAGGATACAGAGTTTTGGAATTGGGAACGATTAAAAATGAGTCCCTTTACTTGGTTTAGGCTGGGTCTAGCAAGATGACAAGCGCTCTCTCCCAGACCCAGCCAAGTACTTGTGCAATGTCCAGCTTCAAGCCTGGCAACAGAGCCAGGACTTTTCTTAGATGAGAAGGACAGGGAGCTCACCACTTTCAGATTTTTTCCTTTTTTTCTCCTTGTGTAACTTCTACCTACAAAGGCACCGCATTAAGTAATCGCTGACCAGGCCATAATTCAATAATGCGACCTCAAGCTCTTGACCTACCACTGCCACCAGCTGAATTCCTTAGTCTGAATGCAGGATGAAGGTACCTAAAATACATCATCTTTGGGAATGGCTTGCTCTGAAGTCTTGTGCTCCTCTTGAGGGGTTCTGAGTTAAGACACAGATTGCAGAAAACATTATGGATATTTTTTTTTCCTCCAGGGCAATTAATTTGACTTGAAATTTCAGTTGGGCTAACACATTGAAAGATAGAAACACACTGAGCTCTGAAAGAGCTCAGATATTCATCTGTGGCTCTGAAGTGGGTCATGCAGAAGCACATAGACTACAGATTAAAGACTAGCAATTAGAAAAAAAGAAGATATTTTTAACAACTTTAAGAGATGGAGATGGTCCTCTTTTCTTTCCATGATGTGATGACCTTGAAACCTACCAATTGCTTTACATACCATCAGTGTGAACTTTCAGAGCTGATCCTTTTCATAGAAATTCCTATCCAACAGGTATACTGAGAATCTCCACGTGACTCCTCAATATCAAATACTCAGGAGACCCAGCTTGAGCTTCTCTATACAGAAGACCATTTGCAAAAGACACCAAATCTCTCTCTCATGTAATGCCCATTATCTTCTCAAGCCAACATCATGAGATACTAAAAATTGCCTTTTTTTTTTTCAATATTGACTTTGCTGTCCTCTGACTACCAAGCAATGAGTGCCCTGGTTACTATAAAAGTCATGCACACATGTCTTCTGCCAGCATGGTGTCATGTCTTCTGTCAGTGTGTTATTTAGTACTCAATGTTCCTATTATCTTCAAACTGGCTCTGGATTTGTTCCAAAGATTGCAATGTTATTCATGAAAACTTTGGTGGAGGGTTTACAGTCTGTTTGAGCAGTAGGTTGAAACAATGCAGGGTTTGGGGGGGAGAAGACACGGGGATTGGGTTTTTCGGGGAAAGACAGAGGGTGTTCATATGTATATGTGCCAATTATCAATCTGAGAGTCCGTGTTAATCTGGCCGGATAAAAGGAATACAGCGTGGTGAGGAAAATGTGAAGCACTGATACATGGAAGGAGGGAAATTGCTCTCCTAGACAGGAATCACCAGGAGGACTCCCAGTCAGGTTAAGCCCCCTCTCTACTTTGATTATTTGCCAATTTATTACCATGTCTGCTTTTCCAAGCAAACAAATAAACAGAGCAGAAACCTGAAACATATCCGTATCAGGCTTCAAGAGGAGACATTAGCAAAACTTTCATAAATGATAATTTTTCAGAGCTAATTTGGCTACTTCTTTGTCTCCCCAAATCCTGTCACTCTAAATCAGTGTAAGAGCTACCCTCTCTGGATGGCTCAGTTCTACCATTACCAGGATTATTCAAGCATATTAGCAGACTTCTAGCCAAGAATACCTTGTGGTCTGATGTAAAGTCTTGTTTTCCTTGATTAAACCTCCATTTCTTATATTTGTTAGAACAAACAAGCAATTGAATATTGTATTAGAAAGAATATGATTTATTTTTGTTAGTTAATACACTTGCTCCATGGCAGAGCCTCGGGGGATGAATATTTTACTTCCTTGGCAGCCCTAAAGGGACGACACTTATAGAGTCTGATCTCAGACTGTTCTAGCAGTCTGCAAGCAGCATTTTGCAGCAGAGGCAAATTTTCAGATGCTAAGAGAAGTTTTGCTCATGAAAAAAGAAATCTTATCACTTTCACCCTTCTATGTAGGTACTGTGGGTTTGGTATCTGCCTACTTGTATCTGAATTCACTCTTTTCCATGGATAATCAGGGTTGTTGATGCAATAGCAAACCCAAAGAGGCTTGCACACGGGTGGGAGCCTCTGGCCCGAGCATAAGCAGGCTGTAGGATCTGTGTTGTGGAGGATGCTGGTGTGCAGGCAGGGACCACGACTTAGGTATGGTGTGGGAACCTCTTCAAAGCATCCCTTCTCCACCTGAGTCCTGCTTCTTTTTTTCCTCCAGACCCATAGCAGTAAGCAAAGGGAGACCTTGAGTCTGTTTTCTGGCCAGTGCACACCAGACACAGATGCTCTCCTCTTGCTACTCTGCACACCCTAAATTAACTCCCAGGTCCTCACTGCCAGCCCTTACAACTGAGGCCCAACATTTTCTACAGAACAGATCATCTAGATACCTCTCTCAACAGGACGATTAGTTTGTCTCGGCCTGAGCAGTCTGGGCTTTGACTCATACAATATTTGGGCTATTAGCAGTAAAAGAGTAAACTGAATTGGTGAGTAGTGTACTGCTTGGAGATAAAATATTGATGCCATATTAAATTTCCAATCAGATCGGGACCCCGCTGAGCTGGGTATGATACAAACACAATGTAGGAGACACTGTACTACAGAGAGTTTAGTGTGACATATCAAAACACACAAAGGGTAGGATGGGAAGGTACCCCGTACCCCAGGCCACACAAAGGTCCAGAAGAAGAAAATCGAAGATTTCATGCCTTCCCTGCTAAAGCATGCAGAATGTGTCTATGAACTGGAAGAGAAAAACTGTTAAAAAGATATAAAAGGGGATCCTATTTAGGTTCAACCAGCATGTTCAGTCTTGCACTGTCTGAGCCACGGATCCCACCATGGAGCACATGGACGATGCAACTTCTCCATGACCCATTGTGTGGAGAGGTACAAAGGCTGCAAGGATGAATGAAAACAGAAAGAAGCAGAATATGTGATGGAACTGGGAGCTTCTGGTTTGTCCCAGGCAACCAGGGCAAAGATCAAGGTCTTTCCCAAGCCTTTATCACAGGTACACATCTCCAGTCCACACATCACCTAGCACCCAATATTGCAAAGGTAGGTTTACTCACGAGGCAGTAAGCTCTGCCAAAGGCACTGGTTCATTGATCCTAACAAAGGTGATGCCAAATAAAAAAATGTAGTCCCAAACCTCTCTAAACCCTGAGTGTACATACTTCAGCTGCCTGCTATCTCTGAAATCAGATCTGGATTCAAAATGCACAGCTTCTGCTTGTCTTTTCTTCCCAGGAATGATACTATAAGGGAAGAGGCAATGCAGTTAACAAAGCTGTTATGCAGTTTACTGATTGTGATTATTCAAGGCAAATGCTTTGAAGTAACAGCTTAGTGCAGAGTGACAGTAAACAAGATCTAGAGATATACCTAGATGAGAAGAAAAATAAATGGCAATTAGAATTGATATTCTAGGTGTAGGAAATGCCAGTAAGACCTCAGTCTCCAGCAATGACACTCTGCATTTGTCTTGCCACTTTCCTGCAGGATGTCCAGGATGATTTACCAGTGGCAATTAGACATCACTGAACCCCCAAATGGCATGTGAACATTAGCCTTGATACTGTATAGCCAAGGCAAATGAAGAACAAAGAAAAGGGGAGCCCTATTTAGACCTCCTATGCTGATGCTTAGGGTTGAGCCAAGCACCTATAACATCATTTAAGTTCGAGACAATGATATGCAATTCAGACCAGCTCGTGACCTCCAACGCAGTGAATGCAGAGGAGTTGGGGACTGTATTCAGACACGCCACTACAAGAATATTTTTGATATTGTTGCTTCCCCTCCCCATCCATTGCACTGGGAACCAAGGACCAGCGGTCATGCATAACACAGGGCTGAACTGTTCCTCATCATCATAATGTGCAGCTATGTTCATCTTAGGCATGGGTACCCATGAGTCCAGGTCTAAAGGATTTGCTCAGGACTGACCAGAGAGTCCAGGGCAGCCCCAGGAACAGAATCCAGCAGCCTCGACTGAAGTAGAAGATAAATGTGCAAGTTGGACACTCCAGTACCTCTCTCAAAGCCCATGTGGGATGGAAGTTCTCACAGGAAGCGTGGAGGTCCCTGCACAGTGCCCTAGGAGAGGTAGCAGTTTGCAAATTTATAAACTGAGCACAAACTAAAGAATAGTCAGTAGAATAAATATAATTTTCTCTAATTTTCTCTTACAATTTTCTTTTTCTCTCTAGTCTTTTTTGGCTCCTGGTTGCAAACCTGTGTGCCATCAGTTTTCAATAGTCAGGACAATGACTATACTTATTTTAATTTTCTGATTTCCATAAATCTCCCTTTGAGGGCTCAAGACATTGGTTGCAATGGGGGAAATCTTTAGGTGGTGACGCTCGTACAACTCCGTTGTTTTTGGTGCTGGAATTTGCATACAGGCTCTAAAGTGTGTCTGTGCAAACTTTAAGGGTTCAACAGAAACATAAACAGGCAGTCCCACGGCGTGGCCATCCACTCTCATAGTACTGCAGGCTTTTGCTGCAAGTTCCCAAATGTACTTAACACACTACAATCATATATTTTTTTTTTTCTCATCCAGAAATCCCCTTTCCCTGTAAACAACAGGAGATGAACGAGGAGGTGGCCAGTACAGCAAACCAATGACCTGCCTTCAGGGTGCCAAAAAGACTCCTTCCTAGCGCTGGGGTCAGTGACAGCCTGGACAACACCACAGAGTTAAGATTCACCCCCATATTAACTTTCTCACTTCCATTTCCTCCTGAGCATTCCCGCCTCTGAAGTCTGCAAAACGCCACTGTTCCAAGGGGTAAAGCAAAGAATTATGACTTATCATGAACACTGTATGCAGAACATTGCTCTCTTTTTTTTCCCTTTTGTTCCTACCTAATTCTATTTTTTAGAAAAATTATTAAAACTAATTGCATTATTTAATCCCATCACATAAAATCCTCCAGTGTTTCATTAATCAATGTAATCAAGCCAATCAAAATAGATAAAGGAGATCTTTTAGCAGGCTTTGATGAGATTTTATCAAAATCTCAGTGCATATTGTAAAGCCTTAGCATCCTCAGAAGCAAACTAACTGTGGAATGTGGAAGCTTTATTAAGCAGGCACTAATAAAGCAGATGATGCTTGGACCATTTTAAGAGGCTCTCCATATTAAACTAATAACAGCAATGTTTTTGTCCTATATATAAAAAGTATAAAAGCAAATGGAAATAGCATTCATTTTGTACACATAGAGAGATTGCTATAAAGCAATCACTTTTTTTAAGTAACGAAGAAGATACATGTCTGTGAGTCAGCAGACCATAAAGGCAGAATACTGCAAGGAAAATGCATTGGGTAATGCAAAGGTTATATCAGAACAGCTGTAAGTGAAGAGCCTTATTAAAAGCACAAACCATTTCCTTTTAAATGTAGTACTCTTACTCCACATCTGAGTCACAAATAAATATGAATGAATAAGCTGTGTCTTGTGCAACATTGGTGTTTGTGCCTCTCCTTCCCCCTCCAGGTCACAGCTCCCATTCTTCATGTTTTTGCACTGACTAATCAGGAGTATGAGCTATTGAAATACTACCACAAAAAAATAGTAATTAAAAAGGCACTGATGTAATACAGCACCATAAAAACTGGAAATGTGTGTAGTTGGCAGATGCTACACTAGAAACACAGACTGGTACCAGGTTGAACGAATGCCTTACCAAAGGCTTTGGCCAGAAGAGATACAGCCAGGATCCCATGTAATGGACTTGGTGAACACAGCATAAAATGCCATTGGTATTTCCCTGTGGTTTCTGTCCCTGGCAGTTAGTTTGGCTTCTCAGATATGACAACTGAAGAAGTAGTTACTAATCCACAAACGCAAAGACTTGCCAACACAGGAAATCCTAAACTCTTGGGTTAAACAACCCCTCTCTGATCTACACCTATAAACTGATGCAAAACCCCTCAAAGGAGGTCCTTTCCTACCACTGGATTTCTAGCAGTAGTAGCGGAGATGGTGTTAACAGACTCGTTGGGCATCCTGGGAACAGAAATATCTTTTACTTGCCCAGAGTCCCCCATCTCAGCTGGTACAGGTCATCCCTGAAATTCACTGACTGCATGGTACACTATGAATATCCCACCACTCACCGGTCCTTGTCCTGCCTTCTTCATTGTCATGTGTGCCATTTTCATGACCCCAGCTGTGGGGGCACCAGCACAGCTGGGACAAGAAGACACTGTGCAACACCCAGTAGTTAGGGGCAATACTCCTTAGCATCTAATATCCCAGGAAACCACAGCCGGTTACTCCTTTGGCACAGTCCAGCCTGGTTTGGGATACCCCCAAAAAATCACATCCCAGGCAACAGACCTTGAAGCGCCAAAGAAATCAGCCTGGCAATCAGCACTCATCTCCTACAAAGCAGAGAGTTAAAAAATGAGCACTGTCTTCTCTTACAGCTTCCTCGTCACTTGTTCCAGCTGAAAACACTGGAAGTTTCACCACTTTCTTTCATTTAAAGACTCTTTGGGCCAAATGCTCCTGCCCCAGCTGGAGCTGTATTCTCCCTCCCTTTTTTCTCTTAGGCTACAACATGGAGCTAGGCAACAGGTCGAGCTCAACATTGGCCATGTTCACAATGAGTTCAGCACTTCAAAAGGTGCCGTTAGAGCTGAACAATGGCAGGGATAAAATCCAGCGGAAATAATGAAGGAGGAGGATCTTGGGTTTTATTTAAAATCAGGCAACATGGCACCACTTGATTGCTTAGAAAGCCACTGGACTGAGCGTGTAGGTAGGAGCCTGACAACAGCAAAACCTCATGAATGCCATAATTTCACCTTATGTTGTGCTTTCGTTTCAATTCTGCAATTTGCAGATTTGCAATTTGCAATTTGCAAATGGTTTCAAATAGAATTAAGCTTGTCTCCTTCACAAGCAGACTTTGCTTTTTTTTTTGCCCCTTCCTTTCCTTTATCCAAACATCCAACAAATTACAGCTCAATTTAAAAATAAAACCAGGACTGAGCAAAGAAAAACGTGTTAGTCACAGGAGTAGTCTGTAAAATCAGCGCGGGAGACCACAGATGAGCAGTTGTGGGCACCTCGAGCCTGATCCACCTGTCTGGGCCGGGTACTCAAAGGAGCATCCCTGCTCAACTTCTACTGCAAAATTGGACCTGATACACCCGATGCGATCCTGATCCCTTCCCAATGGAGCTAGAGTTTTGCTTTGAGAGAGTTGTTCTATTCACTCTTGAACTCAGCTTTGTGTTACCAGATCTCACCCCGAACCCCTGTGGTGCCAAAAAGTCACTTCACATTAGCTGCAATCAGAGTTTTCTAGTTACAGACGCGCAAGGTCAAACTATTCTCAAACCATTTTGCAGCAAGCTAAAACACCGAAAATATTCTCTGGAAAAATCAGTGTAGTTCCACTGAAAGGAGTGGCGTGCAGAGTCATCAGCAGAGGCTCTCACTCATTCCTTATAGTCATTCCTACCCATTACCATCTGAGGATGAGTTTATTACATTAACTGGTTAATTAACCAATATAGCTAGTCATGTCCGAACTACTGTCATCAGAAGGAAAAGATTTGTTTCACCTCAGTATTCAACCATTAGAGGAATAAACCCAGAGAGTTGGGGTTTGTGGAGGGGGGGGTCCCACCGTCACAATTTTGTTATATTTTTTTCATTCCATGGGAACGGGTTTTATTGTGCTTTTAAGAAGCTGAATTACATCACGGGCGGGTATAAAAATTGCATTTTGTTGGGGTTTGTTGTTTGGTGGGGTTTTTTTTACATCCTTAATTTAAAATATCATTATCGGGAGGGGGAGGAATTGTAGCGGGATGCTGGGATCCCAGTCATCCCAGCACGCCACGCCGCTGCTCTTTGGACAGCAATCACAGGAGCCCGGCAGCAAGCTGTGGACGAGGTTCTTCCAAGCAGCAGCATCTGGCTCTCTGGCAAGCGGAACAGGCGGCCGCACCGGTCACGTCGGAGTTGCCCCTGGGTTTGTCACGTGGGGAAGCTGCTGACGGACTGTCTGGGTTGCTCTGCCCTCGTCTCAATTACGTTTTCTTTCGATACGTGCCTTTGAGGGTATATAAACCTCTATACTGTTGGTAGTCACCGCTTGCTCGCGCTCCTCCACGCGCTGCGTTATGGGCAAAGGAGTGTATTTCCCTGTGCCCACACCGAAAGCACCCCACAAACCACAGCTCACACCCATGCAGAAGAATGACCAAAAAGGATGCTCCTGTGAATTTAAGGCTGCTGTATTAGCAAAAAAATTGCCTGACATTTTTGCATAGTTGTGTTATGAATAGCTGGTTAATCAACAGATTTTCTGATATTTTTTTTTAAATTTTTTTTTTCTTCTCGTGAAAGCTTTGCCTGTTTGCTTCGGGGAAGGTAAATGTCTCTTTTCTCGCACTGTCAGCAACGCAACTGCAGGTGGTGGTGATTTCTGGAGCGCTGGGATCAACGCTGCCGGATGCCAGCGTGGAGGAGACGCTCTGAGCGGGGGATACGGTGTTTTACACACGCCTGCTCCCTCCCTTCTTCACCCACTTCCCACTAGTGAAACAATTACAATAGTGGGATTTTTTTTTTTTTAATTAGTCTAAACACAACCCAAACCTGCTCATATAAAGTAATTAAGGAATTAAGGGGTGGCACAGCATGTGGGGAGAACTAAGCTATTATTTTATTTCTTGACAGATAGTAAGTTCACTGAAGATTTGAGCATTGTGCCATCCAAAATTATTTGTGAGCGTGCGTGAATTTTGGGAAATAAAAAAGTCTTAATTCAGTTGGATGTTCTTTTAAGGAAGACTTTCTTTTGAAAATGCTGGTGTTGGTTTTTTTTTTTTTAATTTCTTCTAAATTAAACTTTCATTTTTCATTTTAAAATAGCATTTTCCTATCAAGAATAGACTAAAGAAAGGAATGAGATAGCCTAAAAATACAGTATTTTATGTCAGCTAAGCACAATGCCTGTGGTTGATTCAAAATCACATTACCAAGGATTTTTAAATTATCTGTAAAATCTGGGGGGAAAAAAATATCTGTTTTCAGTTGTATATAGTCCACTTTTATCCTGACTGTTTTCTGCTTCAGTCACCAAAAAGAAAATGCATTATCCACCCAGCTCCGTACGTAAGGTGCTCAGAACCCTACCGAAGGATTTAGGATTAACGTACTGACTTTTCCACCAGCCAGACAACTCCCTTCTGTGTCAGCTCCAGAGAAGAAAAAGTTGGAAGCCCATGTCTGGAGCAGAGGAATGGGTGGGTACCAGATGAGTTTTCTAAGAAATATCCTATCAAGAGTCAGTTTGGGGAGAAGTTGAGGTTAGAAGAATGTCTGTGGTGCTGCAGAGAAGAGGGAAATCTCAGCTATCGGCCACGTGACCACTCAAGGAAATTTCAGGAGTAGGATTTCGGGAGTGAGAGCCGTTCCCAGGTGGTTTGAGGCCTTTGTAAGGATTCAGCATGGAGGGTTTGCTGCCTTAAAGAGGGGGAAAAAAAACATCAAAAAAACAAAAGGAAAGGCAAATATAAAAACTGCTTTAAGCATAAGAGCAAAGAAACACAGAATAATTAAGTACAAACTGACATTTGATGGATTTATAAATGTTCCTGTGGGACAAACACTTGAAACTATTCGACCTATGCGGCAATATTTTTGTTGGTTTTAATAAATTTGGAATCTACCCTCTCCTTCCCTCTCCCAAGCCCCACAGACAGCCAAAAACTGGCATATCCAGTGCCACTTCCACAGCCACTGCTGCCATATTCCCTGAGACACCAACAGCCTGGCTCTTTTCCACTTTCTCCACGAGGACATTGGTGATGTTAGTGCATGAAAGGAAGAAGAAAATATTTCGGTGAAAGGAGAAAACTCTCCAAGGTTATTAATTCCTACAACCCAAGATATCCTGTAGGCTGGAGATGGGCGCTAAGGCATGGAGATGCCCAGCTCCTCCTCGGGACGCCACTGCTCTCCAGAGGAACGGGAATGGGAGACTGCAGGGTGGCTACGCAAATTTGGGAAGATCCCTCAATATTCTTCCAGCTTTTAAAAAGGGAGAACTTCGCAGCGTATAAATTTGCAATTCTTTGCTTCCCAGGGAGGGAACTGGCTTGTTGAAATACAACTGGTTCTCATTAAGGCAAGTAGCCAAATTAAGCCCTTGAAGCTGCATGGTCTTGTACATGCAACAGAGCTCCCTAAAAGTCCGTGGAACATGCGGTGTGCAGAGGGCAAAAGCAACTGTTTGTGAGGCTCAGTATTGGAATGAGCACCTTGCACTCTTGATCTGCCTCAGATGTGTAGCCACATGAGTTTTTACACATCCTTCAGTTAAACCTGAGCAAAATTTAGCACTCTGGGACTTCATGTGGAGTTGTCCATTTGCCTGTTTCTCCATGGGTCTCTAAACCACGTAAACGGTGCTTCCTCGAGGACCGTGGAAGTGTCATTTGAAATTCCAGCTCTGGAAGACGCTGTGAGTGTTATTTCCTTGGATTTTGAAGACAGGCAATAAAAAAAACTGAAAAAAAGGATGTCAGTGTGTATGCGAAAAGTGGTTGAGGCACCAGACCAGTCCTCCCACCAGCTTTGGCTTGACCTTAATTTGTGGGACAGTTCCTCCCTTGAGAAACGGAGATTATACATCCCTATACCATCCAGGTGTGGCGTCAATTAATTCATTAGCACCAGTAAGGTATTCACATCCTAGATTAATTTCATAACTAATCATAATTTAAGTATTCAATAACAGACAGAGTAATAACTAGAGTTTCATTTGGCATTAAGTTCTCTTACCAGCTCATGCATAAATACCCGATTATTGGTCAGCCTTTTTTTTTTAACAATCCATAACATCCCTGTCTACATTTTTTTTAGGTGTCAAACTCCATTTCCAAAAACCATTTTGCCATTTCTGTTCCAGGCTGATTTTTCCTTCAAGTTTTTGAATTATGCACAAGTTTGACAAAGTGGACACATCTGAAGCAAAAATACACAAACTTCCGACGCTTAGTGCCGCAATGTGAAAACCGTCTTTGTGGCAACATAGAGACTCATTTCTCTTGGAAATATTTTTCCTCGAAATGACAGCCCCCTTGGGCTGCAAAATTAGCTCTTCTGCCTGTGAACCAGCTTGTACATCTATTTACTTTAGTAAATGGACTTGGATTTGTGATCTTAGTGCACGCGAAAAATCTGGAGTCCTGTGTTTCATCAATAATAATTTGTACATCTCACACTGGAAAGGTTTTCTGAATGGCAAATGTGGGGTAAAATAGTGATGTTTATATTGGGGGGGGTCTAATAGGCTTTATATAATAACTTCTGTAACAATTAATCCAAGCACAGAGGCTGAAACTATGTACAGCAGAAGAGGATAGCAGGAAAATAGAATATTTTATTAAAAAAATGAGCCCTGCTTTAAAAATTCTTAGTTATGTGAAAGGAATTGGCTTTCTTCCTTTTGTAGTGTTTCTTTAATAAAGAACAGCAGTAAGTTAAGGGGAGTTGGGCAATTATATTATAGTTTGCATCTCTGGATAATGCTTACATCAAAAAATGTTGAAAAGTTGCATTTCAATAAAATATTTAAATTGCTGACGTAGCCTGTGGCTGGCTGTACTGCATAGTCTCAAGAGGAGACTGCAACTCGCTCTGATTTTCGCATATCAAACGTAGATTTATGGACAGTAGAGACTAAATCACAGCAAATGCCCTAAATACGGAGCTACAGAAACCTACTCCCAGCTCTGTGCTCAGGTAGGAATTCTATAGCAGTAGTCCAAAATCCTACAGGTAGTCCAAAAGCAAAGTATGATAGAAGAAAAATATGCTGGGGCTAAAAGCAAAATATCACAAGAACCAAAATGGGGGTGAAGTTACCACTTTCCCACATTTCATTAAAGATAAGAGTGTGAACTGATGAAGTGAAACTATGTACTCTCCTTTTCCTTAAAAGCCATAGAAGGAACCCACGTGTGGCACAGCAAGTCCTAGCTGGACGTTCATGCCCCAACCAGCTCCACCATCTTTCACACACACACGCACGTGCCAGCCCCAGGGATTGTCCCCACACACAGGACTTGTGGGTGCTGTGCCGATCCCCGGCACTGCTCCATCATCCTCCTCCTCCTCCTCCCAGCCGCAGGCAGGGCTGAAGAGCTCATTTCACCCCTTTCTCCTCTCCAGCAGACTATTACCTTTGCACCAGCCCTGATCCCAGCACTGCCCGGGGAACCAGAGCAGAGCGACAAGCCAGAACGTTGGTCATGGCTCTCCTCCTCAAATGATGACCTGCAGCCAGCCCCACTCTCACCCATCCTTGCCATAGTAAGCTTCAAACCAACTACCAGCATATTTTATCTATTATCTTCTCTGCACCTCATCCTGATGGCTCTGGCTTTACACACAGAAAGAGAAGAACTTCAGGGCTTGGAGGATATTCTCCAGGTCTACATCCATAAACACCAACAAGCAAGACTATGCTTTGAGTGGCCAAACCAAGACACCTCAGAAGGATTCTGCTCTCACTCCTGAGCTCAGCCCTCTCTTGGTGTTCAATGTTACCATGACAATCAAGATGCCACATCAATGGAGGAGAGCCACATCACTGGTCCATCTAAATGAGGCACCGAAAAATGGTCACAGTGAATACGGGAAAATATATGGGCAGGGTTGTGTTATTTACAGACTCCTGCATCGCAGCTGTGGATGCCAAGAGCTTTAACGGAGGTGTCACCTTGCACCAGGCTGAAGAACTGACCCTTACAGGTTACAGCAGCTCAGTCTGTAAACGTGGCTTTGTTGCCTAAAGACAGGTGTCCGGTGTCACCTGAGATGTCCCCGGGTGTCCCAACTGGCCACCAGCTGCTGAGCCAGGGCGGCACAGATCTGCAAGTCCTCTGCCAGACCCACCAGTGCTGTGGGGGTGTCGCAGGGACCTGAGGGCATCTTGGATGCTCCTGACAGCCACATAGAGGCAACTGATTTGAACCCTGTGCCCCAGCAGTGTGTGGGGACAGGACACGGCTAAGAAATGACCCCAAAAAAATCCACCCAGAAGGCGTTTATTTTCCCAAGAAACCTCCTGCCAAAGGACCTCATCACAGTGTTTATCCGTGAGTGCACACGAAAGGGATTTTTTTGCTTCTCAACAACCTGTTGCTATCAGATTTACCTACACCATGAGTATGAAAATAAACACAGAAGGCGGGCACGCTTCCACGGAAAATCCTGCTGCGTCTGGGTCACTGTCCTGCTTCTCAGACACGGGTGTAAACCAGAGTGTCGCTAACGTCCCCCTCACAGGGAGAGACCTCAGAGAAATAAGGAGACAGTCCCTAGCATGGCTGACTCCGGACAGGAGAAGGAAAGCTCCAGAAACTCCTCTCCTCCCGTCAAAAATCCCTTCGCAAGCAGCCATCTGAGTAGGCGCAGGAGAGGGGGAGCCGCGGGGAGAGCGGTGCTACGGCGAGCGAAGATGAGAAGAAGGAGGTGGGCACGGCGCCGTCCCGGGGGGGGGGAACTCGCATCCTCCCGTACCATTAAGCCCACGGGCAGATCAGCCGGGGGCTCTGGGAGCAGGCAGGGGAGGGAGATGAAAGGCTCCTGGAAGGAATCAGGTGCAGAGGGTGGGCAGATGCTGCTAAAGAGCAAAGAGACCCGGCCAGGCTCATTTGTCTGGAAGGGAACCAGCGGGAACTTTCTTTTTATCTCCGATTGCGGATGTCAGGCTAGTTCCTAAAGGCCACAGCCAGTTTGGACCCCACCGCTCTGCCTCTCCCTGCCCGTACAGGGAAGGAAATTGCGGCGGTGTTTATTTTTTTTTTTCCTCCCCACAGGTAGAAAAGTCCCCCGCTGTGATGACGGCTGTGGACCCGTTAATTCCTCTCTGCCCACGGGACCCGGTCGGGCTCTACCTCTCCCAGCAGAAACCCGGCCGGGTGATGTTTCGTCTGTTTGTCCAACAACCAGTTGAACACGGCCGGGTGTTTCTTGGGCTCTGGCGGAGCCAGCCCTGCCCATCTCTGCCTGGGGATTAGCCATGCTCCACCTGCTCCGCCTGGGATTTAATGGAGCACCCCCTTGCCAGGCGGGGTGAGAGGGGCACGGCCCCGTCTGTCTGTCTGTCTGTCTGCCTGGGGATTAGTCTGGCCCCACCTGGGCTGTCCCCAGCTCTGCTCACCAGGGTGGGCCCGGTGGGCCACAGCTGTCTGTCCGTCTGTTTATCTGGGAGTTACGGATGGGCACTGCCCTGCCCATCCTACCACCGTGTCTGTCCGTCTGTCTGTCTGAGAGTTATGGATGGGCCCTGCCCTGCCAGTCCTACCACCATGTCTGTCTGTATGGGAGGGGAGGCTGGACACCCTCATGTCTGTCTGTCTGGGAGGGCAGGCACACACTGCCATATCTATTCATGAGGGGATGCTGGGACACAGCCCTGTCTGTCTGTCCATCGATGAGGGGATGCTGGGGCACAGCCCTGTCCATCTGTCCGTCTATGAGGGGATGCTGGGCACAGGCCTGTCCATCTGTCTGTCTATAAGCGGATGCTGGGCACAGCCCTGTTTGTCCGTCCATAAGGGGATGCTGGGGCACAGCCCTGTCCGTCTGTCCATCTATAAGAGGATGCTGAGCACAGCCCTGTCTGTCAGTCTGTCCATGAGGGGATGCTGGGCACAGCCCTGTCTGTCTGTCTATCCATCAGGAAGCCCGGGCGGTGCCCACCCGCCCTCCTAGGGACCCCCCTGCCCGGTGCGGGGCCGCTCGACCACCCCCCTCCCCGGGGGGCAGCGGGAGGGGG
>NW_009661375.1:5501241-5503314 GCF_000708025.1 Charadrius vociferus | reverse complement strand
CGGAGGAGGGGATGAGCCGCGGGCGCGCAGGGCGGAGGGGGGACGCGGGGCGCATCCCCCAGCACCTCTCAGGTACGAGCACTTCCATTGACATTGATGTAACTACATTAGAGTTAATGGCAGCAGCCTGGTCCTCATTATTAATTGTCTTTGTGTTTGGATAAAGTATGTAATCTTCTCCTCAACCACACCATTAAAATAGGTTGCCTTTTCAATTAAGAACTGTCTTGAGCACAGCAGTCAATTTTCCTAATGAAGATGCATTATATTTTCACTTTTTTTTTTTTTTTAATAATGGGAAAATCCCACGTTTTCATTAGGCGTGATTACGGAGAAAGTACAAGAGGGGGTTTGTCTAAACTAAATGTGGCCCGCGTAGTGTATTAAATACCAGGCTTTTAAATAAATTGAAATTTCATACAGATAAGACGCGAGGTTGGGTACAAATACGGTCAGATTCGCTTCCTTCAGATTAAAAAAATGCAGAGCCCATTCTTTAAAACGCACTTATCAGATAGAAAATAATGATTAAAACAACTACGGTCGACTCTTAGCCGCAATTACTCGGGTAAACTTTTCACTCAGCCTAGTTTGCTTACATTAAACCTGAGGATGATGCTTTAAAATAGACTTGCACTTTCTGCTAATGTGCAGCTTTGGGGAACAAATAGCACAGTTTAATCATGCAGAAACACACAGGAGCCAGAACAGTCTCACAATTAATTTACCAAAATAAACCCGGAGCTGCCCGCATTGTTTCATATTTAGCTTCCACTCCCCTCCTTCCCCTGGAGAAAAACAGCCCTGGTTCTTTAGAAAGGAGGAAGGCTGGGGGAGCTTTGGGGGAGTTGGGATTTTTTTCCTCCTTTCTTTTTTTTTACATTAGAAAAGAAATATTGGATGGCGTGACAGCAAAGAGTTAAATTTTACATAATGTAAAACACTTTTTAAAAAATGAAAGAAAAGAACAGAGAAAAGAAAAAAAAAAAAAAAGAAAAGAAAAGAAAGTGGGATATTTGTGAGCCTGTGAAGCTGCAAGAGGACGGTGTCTGGATTTCACCGCAGGGTTGTACTTGTGGGATCTTTGTTACCGGACACACAGACACTCGCGGGCGCAGAAGCCAGACCCTTCCCGCGGGGAAAACACCATTACCCATATACAACTGCAGAAAGGAAAAATTAACTGCCATCTCCGGGGCTCGTTTTAAAGTTTCCAATAGGAAAAATAACTCCTTGCAAGGGAGAAGGAAGTTAAGCAGAAGAGTAATTTCTTATTCGCATGGTAACAACAGTTGGTTTCTGATCTTTTGCGAGCTTTCTGCGTTGTGACTTTGTTGGGGGAGGGGGCTGCTTTTAGGGGTTTCGGGGGGTATTTTTTTAATGAACATTTGTTTCTCCACCAGCCAGCGGCTAAAGAAGATCTGCAAAGAATGGCAAAGAAGATTTTCGATTAAAACCTTAGCCCATCTCCACGGATTACTTTATATCGATTCCTATATATATGGCTGCAATTGATGGGCTCTAATTAAAAATCCAAAGGGGGGGGGGAGGGAGAAAAAAAGTTCTTTCTGGGTCTCAATAAAAGGAGCTTTTCATATACGGGAAATAAAGGTTGCAAAAGGTTACAAACGAAAGACTAGTTTAAAGCTTCTCTGCGGTTTTCTTTTCTTCTTTTTTACAAAACCCCTTTTCTGGCTCTTTCTCTCCCTCCCCCCCTCCCCTTCATTTCTCCCAAGTTTGCCAACACGCAAGATATGGGACTGTAACCGTTATTTTAATATCTGGGTTGGGAGCTATAATCTGATTGCTGCAGAAAGCTGCTCATCAAGGTAACTTCATGGCCTGGAGAGAAAAATTATGTAAACTGGCAGTATTAGCGCCTTTCATCAACACACACACACACACCCCTTCCCCAGCCTCCCGCACCGGCCCCCGGGGGACGCCTCGCACCGGCCCCCACGCGTGTACACACCACACACACTCACACCCCAAAGGCTTTTTTTTTTTTTTAATTATGTAATGCTGTTGATTTATTTTTCTATTTATTGGGGAGGGGGGGTTGTTTTTTTTTTT
>NW_009661375.1:5499507-5500517 GCF_000708025.1 Charadrius vociferus | reverse complement strand
GGGGGGGGGCGGGAGTGTCTGCTTCCTTCCTTAACTTTCACCCGACCTGAATAAATGATTAATTTATTTCCCCCCCACACCCCTTTGGTCATAACATACGAGGGCGGCAGCTCCGCGCGGTCAGTCTGGTGAGCGATACACACGGCAACAAAACCACTCGCGAAACGGTCAGAAGAGTGGGAAATTAAATCAGAGGAAGGAGAAGTAAAGAAGAGGGAGAAACAGAAGAGAAGAAACACAACTATGCAGAGAGAGCAAAGGGCTCTGTAACACGATTGGCATCGGAAAGTTGGAGAACTTACTGAGAAGCAGAAGTTACAGTTTCTTTTCATCCCAGAAGCAGATTTTGGTTCTCTGAGCACAAAGTTCTTAGAGGGCAGAAAAATCACACATCTCCACTCACTCCCCGTTAGCCCCAGCTAGTCTGGCTCTCTGGGACTGTACCTGCTCTGAAACGCGTTCCAAATGGACCAGAAAAGACAGGAAAGTTTTAAAAAAAAATCATTAAAAAAAATTTAAAAACCCACAACTTCCTACAGCTGCAACAATTATTATTGAGTAATTTTTTTTCGCAACTTTTCCCCGAGCTGCAGAAGGCTGAAAGCAGAGGCAGCTGCGAAGCGTGTGCAGGATTGCTCCAGGAAAGGAGGTTCCCCCTTTTTCCCCCTCTTAGATCCGATCTTTGCAAGAGCCATTCCGACACATTGCTAAGCTAAAGGGAAATTCTCTTTGATAAAGCGGTGTTCCCAGCTTCTGGGTTTTAAAACCTAAATCTATATTCAAATCTGGCTGAAGGTGTGTTCTGGGATTTATGAAAGCCTCTTAAAGGGGTAAATTTACCAAACCGTGACAAAATCATCACAATCTTACTTTAGACATCTGAAGTGGATGAGAATTTTAAAGAGACCCTTGTTTATTTAAGTAACACTGTCCATCTCTGCCACTTGTTTTATTGGCCGCGTGAATTATTCCCAACTTCTCCGGCTGGAGGGGGGGTGGGGGTGGGGGGT
>NW_009661375.1:5497915-5498685 GCF_000708025.1 Charadrius vociferus | reverse complement strand
GGAAAAAAAAAAAAAAAAAAAAAAAAAAATTAAAAATAAGCGGCCAAAGTGGGAGCGGCTCCGGCGGGCAGGGCTGCTGCTGCGCGAGGGGTTGTTTTGTTTGTTTGTTTGTTTATTTGTTTAATTTCCTCTCCCCTCCCTCCTTCCCTTCTGCCCCCTCCTTCCTCCTCCTCCTCTCTGGGAGGCAAGAAAGAAAAAAAAAAACAACCCAAAAACCACCAAAAACCCCAACCCACCCAAGCCCGAGCATCCCAAACCTGCTCCTGCAAACCTCCAGCCCGGGCTGCACCGACAGCGCTCGGGATCGCGCTAAAGTCCAAGGACAACCACGTCGGATTGCATTGCGCGCAGCCAGGCTGGGAGAGAACCACAAAGAGGCGAATTAATTGCTATAACTTCATTAACATAGGTCACCCCATTAAAATGATGGAGCCGTTGCGTTTTTTCCCCCTATTGTCAGAAGTGAGGAAAGTGGGTGAGCGCTCCCTCCCTCCGACCTGAGCCGCCTCCGTCCTCCTGCCTTTTGCCAAAGCTTTATTTTTGGGTTTCTTTTGACCAGGGAGAAGTTGAGAGAGGACGGGAGGTGGGAGAGGAACGTCCCGGTGCCCGTCCCCGGTGAGTCCGGCTGGCGGGGAGCCCCCCACGGCCCTCCTCACCCCCACCCCTTCGCTGCCCCGGGTTTATTTCTATTAAAATCCGTGCGATTCCGTATTTGCAAATTCAAGGCAGCGCCGCTGCCGAAGTCCGGTTCTACAGCATCATTCGTATAC
>NW_009661375.1:5497216-5497832 GCF_000708025.1 Charadrius vociferus | reverse complement strand
TTCCCAAATATTTACTTATATATTTTAATATCTTTTGTTGCTATTATTCTACACCCCCCAGCTTTGTGCTGTGTCCCCCCCCTCTCTTCCTCTCCTTCCCCGGGCAATACGCTAACGCCATCGCTGCCGTCCATCCCATTAAATTCGGACAATGACTTCATACGCTCCGCTCCATAATGTATATTTTTAAACCGAGCAGGTTCTTTTAATGTATATTCTCGTGTCATTTCGGTGGCTGTTATTTCTCGCTTGATTGTCCCCCCGGTACAGCAGCGGCCTGTTTTTTCCTCCCCCTGTTGTGTGTTTTTATTATTTTCCCCCTGGCTTAGATGTGTCAATCACTCTCTCCCTGCCATTGGTTGGAGAGTTTGCGTCAAAAAGTTGCCAGAGAGGCGCTTTCTCAGCAAAGCTCCCCGAGAGAGGTAGAGACCTCAGCTCCAACGCACCCCGCCACTAGTATATTAAAAATAAAATCACTTGACCGGCTCCGGCACCGACCAGCTCTGTATGTACCGAGCCCAGACCCCGAGCATCCCTGCATCCCTCTCCCGCACCATCCCCTCCCCTTTCTCCCCCATTTATTCTTCTTTTTCAAACATTTTTTTTCTCTCCCCCC
>NW_009661375.1:5495545-5496268 GCF_000708025.1 Charadrius vociferus | reverse complement strand
TCTTCACCGCGATTTCGTTGGGGATATTTTTTTTTTTTTTCCCCCGGCTTGACCCTTTGGTTTTTAGTTATTCCCTGGCCCCAAGGTGGACTTTAAAAATTCGAAATAACCAGGAAGTATATTCTCCCTTCTCTCGGCTTCAGCCTGAGACCCACTCCTCCTCCTCCTCCTCCTCTTCCTCGCCATGCGGAGACTCAGCAAAGTAATTTTGCGAAGGTTTCTTTGAGCACTCGCGGAGGCCGCAGAACCGGGCTGGAACGAAGCAGGGAGAAAAATCTTCGAGGCGTTTTGGGGCCGGAGCTTCACGGCTCGGCGCGGGTGAAAGGGGATGGCGAGAATGGCATCCAGGTCGGAGAGAGGCTGGAGCTGTTTTCCACCTCCCTGGTTTTTTTTTGTTTTTTTTTTTTTGTTTTTATTATTTTATTTCGTTTGTTTTAGCCGTGGGAAAGCGCTTCCCATAGACACCGATCGGGTATAACGCGCACCGCTCCGCACCCCGACCTCTCTCCGCGTTGACAAAGAGAAAGTCGGGAAAGTCCTTGTGCACCGGCACAAGTTTCTTTAGAGCTCTAAACCTCTTCTTCGCTGCAGAGATTTATTTAGATTTCGGCTCCCCCGAGAAGTTGCGCTTTGTATTTCTTTCTTTTGAAAAGATGCAACTCTAGTTAAAAACAACAACAACAACAAAAAAGCGGAAAAAAAAAAATGCGAGCGGGTGGCAGT
>NW_009661375.1:5493178-5493956 GCF_000708025.1 Charadrius vociferus | reverse complement strand
GGGGCCGTCCCGGGGCCGTTCCCCACCGAGGTGTTTGTTTAGCTTCAGCTCCGTCATCAAGAGTTTCTTGAAAGCCTAATAAATCTGTTACTTGCCTCCAAATCTAATTACCCGGAGTACTAATTAGGTGCAAATGGCCGGTGGAAATTACTGCAGACGTGGACTGATGGCGGTAGAGCAGAAAAGTTTGTCTCTTCCCGAGCGGGCATTTGAGCTCTGAAATGCAGCAGCATCGGGGGGAAGGGGAAAGAAGGGGGGTGGGAAGGTTTGAATGTTGCCCAAACCTGGGATAATTAAAGTCCTTGCAAGAGACTAGGGGAGAGATAGGTTTCTTGAATTGTTTCTTTGTTTCTCACCCTTGGGCTTTGTTATCTGCATTATTTATTTAGCCGAGGGGTTCTTTGTGTCTGCCAATGGCCCCAATCAAGTTTTGCTTGAGACAATTAGCCGGTGCCCGGCCGGGAATCCTATGCAAATGCCCCGGGCTGCCGTACAATGCGGGCAGTTGAAGGCATGGGGGGGTTTTGTTCGGGCAGTAATTACTGGCTGGGATGTGCCCCCCCGCCTCCCTCCCCTCCCCTCCTCGCCCCTTTTTGGGGAGAGATGCGTTTATCTAGTCAGTCTCTCCCAGTTCCCAAATCCGGCTGGGGTCCGGCTTTACGAGCTGGAGGATTTGACGGGGGAAGGCAGAGGGGATAAAAGCTGGGGAGGGGGGGGACAGCGAGCTGGCCTGACCCCCTACTCCCTCCTTCCCTCCCTCCCCACCTCCTCTCCTTCC
>NW_009661375.1:5492443-5493152 GCF_000708025.1 Charadrius vociferus | reverse complement strand
CCTCCCCCCTCCCCCCCCCCCCCCCCTCCTCTCGCTCCTCCGCAGGCACCTGGCGGCCCCCCCCGCCCGACGGCACCCCCAGGCACCGCCCGGGGCAGGCAGGGCGCTCGGGCGGCTCCCCCTCGCCCGGATTTCGGCCAACTCTCCTCCCCGCCACAACTTTAGCATGATGTCTTATCTTAAGCAACCACCTTATGCAGTCAATGGCCTGAGTCTCACAACCTCGGGCATGGATTTGTTGCATCCGTCCGTCGGTTATCCCGGTAAGCCACGTTTTTCTTCCCTTCCCATTCCCCCCGCACCCTCGCTCCCCTTTTTTTTTACCCGACGGAGGAGAAGCCGCCGGGCTTTTGGAATCTTTTGGAGGCACAACGTGCTCAGGAACCGCGATGGTGGGATGCGCGGGGTCCCTCCCTTTCTCCCTTCCTCCTCACCCTCAACTTTTTATCCGGGAAAGGGTGTGCAAAGAGGGAGAACCCTTCTGCTGGAGGTGGGGGGCAGATGCTCCAGACCCATCCCGGGGAGATGTGGAGGAAGCATCGAGGTGTGGGATTGCTGGTGGCAACTGAGAACTGGGGTGCGGGTCACTCAGGAGAGGTGGGGGGAATGGGGGTACCACCCCTGGGGAGGGGGCTGGAGGGGACACGGGGGACTGAGGGGCCGCTGAGTGACAGCCAGGGCCTCTGGCTCCTTTCGCCGCCACCCCCCG
>NW_009661375.1:5491224-5492225 GCF_000708025.1 Charadrius vociferus | reverse complement strand
GGGGGGGGGGAGCGGGGATGGAGTGACAATTTGCCTCCCCAGGGCTGGAGCGTGCCCTCTCCTTCCTCCCTGTGCACCGGTGTGTGTGGGGGGGTGGTGCAGCTCCCGCATCCCAGTTCCTGAGCCCTCCGCACCCTTCCCCAGCTCCCTCGGCCTCTCTGAGCCGGGGTGGGCTCCGCAGCATCCCCAGGCTCTGCACCCTGCCTTGCCCTGGGTGCCAAATCCCAGCCTGTCCTGTGGGCCTTTGGGACACCTGCAGAAGGCGTAAAGGACCCCCCCCCCGCCCCGCTTCCCCAGGGATCCCTGCATCACTGGAGCCAGGGCCAGACTGGGATCCCCTTTCACATCAGTACAGACTGGGGGGGCTGCTTCTCCTTTCGAAGGGACTTTGATGAGCGAGAAGAGGCCTTGGCAGAGGGGACTCCTCTCCTGGTGCTGGGCCGTGTCTCCTCCGCAAGCAGCCTGCAGGGACCCAATCCAGACGTCGTTTTGGAGGCGCTGCTGGCAGGGCAGGACGGGGGGCCTGGGGACCTGTGCTGCCCCCAAAATGGATCCAGGACATCCCTGCAGCCGGGGCAGGGCAGCTCCAAAGGCATCCCTCCCGCCTCTTCGGAGGCTTCCTGGGGCTGCGTGGTGCCGTGCCCCAGCGAAGTGTGGCCACCGGGGGACTGGGATCCCCCCACGCCAAACCTCAGCCTTTTCCCCACGAAACCTCCCCGGCACCCCTCCTTCCCAGAGCCTTGGTCCCTGCTCAAAGAGGGGGAGATGGGTTGGGGGGCTGGCGCTGGCTGGGGGAGAGAGCAAAGGGTCTCTTCAGAGGGTAAATGAGACATCTTTACCCCCCTTCTCCCCAACCCCTGCCTCTGTTTCCCTAATTGTTCCCTCCCTTTCTGATGCTCTATTGTTTCTAATTAAGAGCTTGACTTCAATAGGCCTTAAATGGTGATTCCTGGGGGTCCCCGGCTGGCAAACAGCAAATAGGGAGCGCTCCCCCTGCTTCA
>NW_009661375.1:5488740-5491106 GCF_000708025.1 Charadrius vociferus | reverse complement strand
GGTTCTTTTCCTTGCGGCAGCCTGCACCCCTCCACTGGCCAGGGAGCGCTTTTAGTGCCCCCTCCCCGGCGAGGTCTCCCCGCCACCGGCTGTTTTTCCCCCCGCCGCCTTGGGTTTTCCTGTGCATCCCTAACACCAGGCTCTTTCTCTCTCCCTCCCCGTTTCTCCGTCTCCAGGTATGGTTTAAAAACCGCCGAGCCAAGTGCCGGCAGCAGCAGCAGCAGCAGCAGAACGGGGGCCAGAACAAGGTACGGCCGGCTAAAAAGAAGAATTCGCCGGCCCGGGAAGTGAGTTCGGAGAGCGGGACCAGCGGGCAGTTCACTCCCCCCTCCAGCACCTCGGTTCCCACCATTTCCAGCAGCAGTGCCCCCGTATCCATCTGGAGCCCAGCGTCCATCTCCCCGCTCTCCGACCCCCTGTCCACATCTTCCTCCTGCATGCAGAGGTCCTATCCCATGACCTACACCCAGGCATCAGGCTACAGCCAAGGATACGCTGGCTCAACCTCCTATTTCGGAGGGATGGACTGTGGATCTTACTTGACCCCTATGCACCACCAGCTTCCCGGACCAGGGGCCACCCTGAGTCCCATGGGTGCCAACGCGGTCACCAGCCACCTCAACCAGTCTCCAGCCTCCCTCTCCACCCAGGGCTATGGAGCCTCCAGTTTGGGCTTTAACTCCACCACCGATTGCTTGGATTATAAAGACCAAACCGCCTCCTGGAAGTTAAACTTCAATGCTGACTGCTTGGATTATAAGGACCAGACATCGTCATGGAAGTTCCAGGTTTTGTGAAGAACCTTTGTGATAACGAGAGAAATCGCGACGAGAACGAACAGGCTGGGCTGAACGCTCCAGTTTTAGTCAGGTCTTGGTTAAATTAAAGAGAAAAATTAACTCAACAGACAAACAAACGAACAAAAAAAAAAAAGCCGACAGCGACAAGAGGGGGGACAGTGTTGGTGTGATCCCGTTCAGACTCATCTCCTGCTCAGACGCTCTGGAAAAGGAATAATAAAGAGGAAAAAAACGGAGGAGGAAGGCCTTAAACGGACAGATCATCTAGTGAGCAGAAAACAGACAGACCCATCTGTGTTCTTTCTAGTTTTAGGCAATTGTTGGGTTTCTTTGTTTGGAAGAGGTGGGAGATCGTCCTACCTACGGGCCAGTTTTAAAAAAAAAAAAAAAAAAAAAAAAAAAAGGAAAAAAAAAAAAGCCTAGGTTTTTATTTCTTTTTTTTTGTGTGTGCGTGGAAAGATCCTTCACCCAGAGGTTTCCAATGTGTTAGCCAACCCTCGGTTAAAGTATTCGGAATGGACAGCATCTCTCTTTTTGTCCCTCTTTTTCTCCCTCCCTCTTTCTTTCTCTCTCGCTCTTGAGCTCATCCAACTGTTTCATGCCCAACTCGCTCAAGTTGGCACCCGGAGAACTTGGTTCAGGGCTGTGTGGGTTGTGTGACTGATTGTCCTAGCTGCACTACTTTATTTAAAGATTAAAAAAAAAAAGATAATGTTCATAAGGAGTCAATATGTAGTTTTTAAGAGACAATCAGTGTGTGTCTTATATAAATGGTACATCTGTGGTTTTTAATCTGTGCTAGACTTCAAAACTGTGATCTCCTGTATTGTATGCAACTATGAACTCCGCACCAGCGGGAGTTCTGCTGTGATTTAAATAGGTTATAATTATAAGTGAAATTCAGAGCAACTGAGTTACCTATTATCATCTTTTAAAAAAAAAAATACAAAAATATATATTAAAAATAAAAAAAAAAAAGAAAAACACGGTCGCCTTTCACCTGAGGTGAGCTGCACTGAAACTTTTTACAACAAACTGTCTCTGAATGAAAGAGAAAAGACCGAATAAACCCCACCTGAGGACATTAAAACTCCTCTGGAGCTCACTTACTGCTGGCCACGCCGGCAGTAACCGTCAAATCCAACAGGACTTTGGGCAGTTGCTCTGACCTGGATGAATTTAAACCGAGAAATTCATTGTCGTTTATGCTTGCAGATGTTAACTGAAAAAAAAAAAAAAAAAGATATATATGCATAAACCTTTTTTTTCCTGGATTTGGCAGATATGTATAATTATATTAAAATGGTTCTAGCACACTTGATGGTTGTCTTCCATTTTAATCGCATCCGGAGAGTGAGGGAGAGGGGCGATGCCGTCTGCCGCAGGGATTTCTCGGTTGCAGCCGGGCGCGGGACCAGGAGGGTCCGGCTGCTTCTGCGGGGCCGAGACAAAGGGGGTTTTGCCAGCAGGTCCCCGAGGTGAAGGAAGGAAAATGCCGGGGGGGGTGGGGTGTGTATTTTATTATTGTTTTTTTTTTTTAATTATTATTTTTAAAAGCAAAAAGAC
>NW_009661375.1:5486337-5488364 GCF_000708025.1 Charadrius vociferus | reverse complement strand
CGCAGCTCGTCACCCTCCTGCCTGCATGTCACCTGGGGCCGCAGGCGTGCGGCCACTGTCACCCCACGGTGGTCCCCAAGACTGGGGGAGCACGAACGCCGCCACGGTGCCTCTCCGGCCATCCCTCAGCTTCGCATCCCCACATCCCAAACGGGCTGTCCCCTTCCTCAGGTACCGGCAATCCGTCTCCTTCCCACGGCGGCATTTCTGTCCCCGGTGCCACCGCGAGCAGAGATCAACCTTTAAAATAAACACATCAGCCGGCTCGGAACGAAGGCGAGTTGAAGTGTTGCTTCGCGTTAGCCCTCGTCGGTCGGTGATTTTCTTCTTTCTTTCTTTTTTTTTTTTTTTTAACGGGAGGGTACGTGTGGGGAGAGTTCGGGAAGCGCAAGGCAGCGTGGAGGCTGGGGCTGCCGGGGATGGCTCAGCCTGGTCCCCGCCGCCGGCTGCTCCCAGGCAGCAGCGCGGAAAGTTTAATTTCTCCACCGATTTGGTTCAAACCAACAAAGTTTACCCCCCCCAAAAAAACCTATTCAAGCAAAATACACTCGGAAAAAGCAAGTCCTTGTTGAACTGGGGTGCATCATCCCACCTGCCTGGAAAAGCTCTTTGTTTCCTGGGCTTTTGATTATTATTATTATTTTTTTAAAACCTCTTTTCTTATTTTGCTTTTCCCATCTTACCTTTTACTTTTCTTTCCCGAGTGTTTCCCCGTCTGTTAGGGATGAGCTCCTCTGGCTCCCACTCATTTTTATCAGAAAAAGCAGGAATTTCTCTGAATTTCCCCTGGCTTTTTGCGCTTCCCACGTTTTCTCTACCTGTTTGTTTCTGATTTTGATTTAAATGGGCACTCGCGTGGGCAAAGGGCAAAATCCTGAGGTGAGCTGGCAAGTGCAAAATATTATATAAAGAGCATTTTAACTCCATTTTTCATTTTTAGTGTTTTAGATCTCTCTTCCAGCTGAATTTGTTTCCCCTGAACTCAAGCTGCGGGAGGCAATTCTGGATCCAATAAAACCTGGGGAAAAGCTGGGGGTACCATCGATTTAGTGTTGGAAAGCTGGATTTAGGGGCCAAGAGCTGATTAGAAGGGTGTTTGATTCGAGGTGTCACCTCACCTCCCAAAAATAGACATATAAGTGAATCCTCTCCCTGTTCTGCAGGGTGACATTTCCCACCAGAGAGGGGGGGAAAAAAAAAAAAAAACCAAAAAATTGAAAAAGCAGAAAAACCAGGGGGGAAGTCTTGACCCCAATAAGCACAGTAGAGCTGCCTCACATGCCGGCTCCGTCTCCCCTGCCTGCTTGCCCTGCCTGCACCCTGCCTGCACCCTGCCTGCTCCTCCTTGTCCCATCCCCTCCCGCTCCTGGCCTGCTTCTCTGCCTGCTTCCCTGCCCGTTCGCCTGCCTGCACCCTGCCCACAGGCTGCCTGCTCCCTGCCTGCACCCTGCCTGCTCCTTGCCAGCACCAGCCCACACTGCCCAGTGTCTCCCCAGTAACCAGCCCTCGCTGGGGGCAGCTCTGCCCCCACCCCGGGCTGAACAAGCCCAGGGAGCCCCAAAACAGGGACAAGTTTTGGGGTGATTGCATTGCCAGGAAGCGGCCGGGGCTGGGGAGCACCGCCAGTTTCCAAGGAGACGGGGCAGAGTTACCAGAAAAAAAACAGAAAAAAAAGCAGGATTTAGGGATTCACAGCAGAACTTCCCCACTTGGTGTCGGTGGGAGGTGGTGTGGGGGGGACAGGGACCCCCAAAACTCCCACTCACAGCCCTGGCACTGCCCTGAAACGGGGTTTGCTGGGTGGCGGGGATAGGGCTGGAGGGTTGGGTTGGGGTTTGGGTCCTGGACCCCATCTAGTTTTGGGGAGTGAAAGGGGAGTGGGGACACTAGAGGAGCCACCCCCCATGCCCCATTTCCCAAAAAGCAGGGGAGGACAGGTCCCCTCCCCTGGGACCACGCAGGGCCAGGCAGGCAAACCCCCAGAAGGCATCTCCTCCCCCCCCCACCATCGTGGCAGGAGGGTGGCT
>NW_009661375.1:5485700-5486281 GCF_000708025.1 Charadrius vociferus | reverse complement strand
CCAGGGTGGCGGCAGGTGGGCTGGGGCCCCCCCCAGCCCCAGCCCGTGCTGGGGACCGTCCCCTGGGGAGGGGACACCTCTGCTCCCCCCTCCCGGCCCTGTGGGGTGCGGGGACCGAGGGGGTGCGCAGAGCCTCCGCGCCCCCTCCCCGCGTACACCCACCCCGCGCGCACGGGCACGGAGCAACGTTGTGCGCACCTATAGATGGGTATAGCATGAGCGCTCGTCTCAACGCGTATCCCTAAATGGATATAGCGGAGAAACGTATATATAAATGCGTGACTATGAACGCATATCGCATAAACGCACGCATCAGTGCATGTCTATAAACGGCACCGATGCGTATGGCATAAATGCAGATATTGATGCATATCGCAAACGCCCATTGCATGAATGGGTATGTCAGTGCAGTTAGATACACATAGGTATATAGATGCGTATAGCACAGGTGGGTATAGCGATGCCTATAGCAGCGGTGCCTGTAGGCGTAAGCGGCTCTGGCAGTGCGGGGGTGAAGGGGCAGGAGCTGGGGGGGGGGCTGGGGGGGAATGAAAGTGAGGAAAGGAAGGAAGGAAGGAAGG
>NW_009661375.1:5426453-5485649 GCF_000708025.1 Charadrius vociferus | reverse complement strand
AAGGGAAGGGAAGGGAAGGGAAGGGAAGGGAAGGGAAGGGAAGGGAAGGGAAGGGAAAGAAGAGGGAAAGAAGAGGGAAAGAAGAGGGAAAGAAGAGGGAAAGAAGAGGGAAAGAAGAGGGAAAGAAGAGGGAAAGAAGAGGGAAAGAAGAGGGAAAGAAGAGGGAAAGAAGAGGGAAAGAAGAGGGAAAGAAGAGGGAAAGAAGAGGGAAAGAAGAGGGAAAGAAGAGGGAAAGAAGAGGGAAAGAAGAGGGAAAGAAGAGGGAAAGAAGAGGGAAAGAAGAGGGAAAGAAGAGGGAAAGAAGAGGGAAAGAAGAGGGAAAGAAGAGGGAAAGAAGAGGGAAAGAAGAGGGAAAGAAGAGGGAAAGAAGAAGGAAGGAAGAGGGAAGACAGAAAAAGACAGAAGGGAAGGAGGGATGCCCTTCGGCAGATCCAGCTGCTGGGGCTGCCCAGTGTGCCACTGCTGCTGTTACTGCTGCTGCATCTCTGCATCGGGGCAGAGCGGAGGGAGGTGATGGCGGTTGGGAGAAGAGGTGAATGAAGAGATAGATAAACATATAAATGCCGCACAAGCTGTTAAAATCTGCTCTGAGAGTCAATTTTGACTTTTAGGCTCATGAACCATTAATAAAAATCTCCTTATACTCAAATGGCTCTCAAATGCCGTGATAGCGGATTACAAACTCCTAATGGAGATACTGTATGATCAAATATTCTCTAAGCAGCAAGGTCTAACGTACCAGGGGTGGCCAGGCCACCTGATTATCAGCTTATCGGCAAATACTTCTTAGTGCTGGATGTGCCAAAAAGAAAGCATCTTCCTCAGTGTCATCGCTTCCCCATTCTTCAGTTAAACATATTTGGGAACGGGACCACAGGATAACCTGTGGCAATGACGTCCCCAGGCTCAGGGTTGCACACTGCACCATTGTGGGGCTTCACCTCGGTTTTGGGTTTTCCCCATTAGAGATGCAGAGTTGGGGATTCCCCTTCAGTGCACGGAGAAGACATCTTCCTTGGTCTCATATACCTCCTGGTGAGACTCAGCCCTTGCCAGGACCAAGCCACTGTACGTGAGGTATAATTACTTGGTAATTAAATTTGGAAGGCTAAGGTAGTATCATTATAGGGAAATAGTTTTCCACCGAGAGGAAAGGAGGTGAGACCAGAGACCTCCTTACAGAGATCCCTGCAGAGCTAATTGCTGGAAAAACTGAACTGTATTTCCGCTGTTTTCTGTTTTCAAGGAGGAGCTGGGTCTCTCCCTGCCTCCCCTCACGTGCTCACAGGAAGGGACCCTGGTATTTATTCTCGTGTGGATGGTGGTAACAAGAGATGCAATATTTCTGCCAGAGCTGCTGTTGCCTAGAAAATGCCTCGTCCAACCCTCCATGGGTGCAACTCACCCTGCAGAGCTCCGTGCCCAGGGAGGGTCTGGGACCAAGCTGGAGAGGCAGGAGAGGGCACAAGGCAGCAGGGAGAGCAACTTACCTCCTGTACTCTTCAGAAAATATATTAGATTATGGAAAATATATTACAGACCTTTGTGGCCTGTAACTGTTCCAACAGGGACCACATGTTGTGTTAGGTGTTACAGCACCTAACACAGAGCGGCTGCAGGACTCGCAGTGGTGCTTCCATCCTCCATCGTCACTAATAGCCGTTCACAGCCTGCTGGGAGACCATTTAACTCTGATTTTGCTGAAGCAGTGACACGGGAGAGTTTTCAAGACTTGGAGGATTTTTGCCTTTCCCAAAGGAGGTTGCGAGGTCAGGATGTCAACATCAAGAAGACGGCATTTCCTACCAACGTGCTTTGATTCATTTGTGACTTTTTGGTAAGGCTTGCAAAGTACCTTGTGTTTCCAAGCACCAGCTTTGGATGCTGCGAGGATGCCCACACTGGGCTGCCTTTCTTGTACAGAGGGGAGAGGCAGCCCTGGTGCCCACAATGTGTTTCCCACCGGGGCGAAGTCCTCTTGCATCTTCGTTCCCTTTAGAAGGGACAAATTGCATTTGCTCTTGGACACAGCTTAAAGCAGAGGTGAAGCCAATTCATCTCCTGATGTTGAAAGCGAACTGTCCCTCCATCCATGCAAGCCAGTCCCTTTGTGCCACGGTGGTGGAAGGACAGGAAACTGCGCTTTGCTGTGTCTCACTGGTTTTTGGGGACCCTGTGGGCCATGACAGCTTCTCCATAGGGTGTGGGGCTGCAGGATTGTTCCCCAGGATAATCATGCTCCTCTCCATTAAGGACATACCTGGAGGGAAGCTCGTCTGGGGAGTTACCGAAGGCTGAGCTGGGTGAGGGTATTGCCCCAGGGGCTGCAGAGCTGCAAATGAGGAGTGGCGATTAAAGGGAGTGTGGCAAGTTGTGAGGGTGTTTGTTCAGTCCTCCACGTGGGCTTGGCTTTATTTAACATTTTTATTAGCAATGGGAAAGAGCATGCAGGCAGAATTGTTAAACATCGAATCTCCAGAGCTGGTGAAGAGAGAGAGGTGGTAGAAAGAGGCACCCAGAGGACAGAGAGCTTGGCAAAGAAAAGCAGAGCTGGATGGCAAAGGGCAAGCAAATGCAGCTGGAGAGAGAACCAGAGCGATTCAGCATCCCTGCAGGAGGAAGGTGTTTGGAAAGCCGGGCCATGCGCTCCCAACAGCTTTAAGGTTGCAGGAACTGGGGTGGTGGGATGGTGAGAAGGGTGATGGAGTCTGGTGGGAACCCGAAAGGCTTCAGCCCTGGGTCAGTGAGGGGATGAGGGCAGGAATATTGTCACTGAAACCCTGGAAACGCCCAAATCAGGTAGGAGAGGACACCTCTACTGAAATGATGTTGTTCAGTCTCAGGGCCAGGCTTTGAAACAGAAAGTGGAAAATTAGAAAGGGTTTCAGGAAGAGCCATGAAAATGACCCAAGGAATGGGGAAGCTGCTCGGCAGAGGGATACCTGGGGAGATCCTGTCAATATATGGAGTTGTTCAAGAGAAAGTTGAGATGATGTAAGTACATTCGGTGAGTGTGGAGTATTACATGGAAGACAAAAGCATGTGCTTATCCATCTGGCAGTAGCACCCAGGTTGACAGGTTAAAATAAGATTAATCCAAACTAGACATCAGAGACAAATAAAAGTTATCATCTGAAACAAATTGCCTTAGGACATGGAAAGATGCAGGATTTTTGAAGTGCTTCAGTCAAATAACAGGGTGCCTTTCTAAAAGATGTGGAGTAGGTGTTTGCTCATGTCCATAATTACTTAAAATACAATATGGCACATCCCTTACTGACACCATCAAGCTTACTCTGCTGTTTTAGGGCTATGTGCAGGACTTTTTTAGAGGATGGAGTAGTCACCAGATGATTCCTGGGAAAATTTGCTTCTGGACCATCTTTGGACATGGCAAACCAGACACAGATGGTGTGTGACAGACACAGAGCAGACAGCTGAGAGATGGGCACCAGAGATCAGCGTAACACTGGTACAGGTGGCCTGTGCTGCTGAGATTTGTATTATGGCAGGACCTCCAGGCTGTAGGTCCTCCAGGCTGACGGCTCATCCAAGAAAAGTGTGTCAGAAGCATGGCACACCATCAGTGTCTGGCCTTTCCCACATGCAGTGGAACAAGGGCATCCTCCCACCGCTAGCGCAACGCTGGGATCTATAAGGTAACCCAGTCTTGGGAAAAGTCTTGCAAGAATTTCCTGGAGTGGTCTGGGTCAGCTCTGCTGCACCACTGCTCGCTCTTTTTTCCTTTGGCTGCTCTCTCCCCCGGGACCTGGGACACAGTGCCAACCTCTCCAGGTGTGCAAACTGTCCTCCTCCTTTGGCAGGTACTGCCAGGGGCGAATTAAAGTGCAAAAGGCTGCCAAAGCTCGTTTCTGACTCATGGCCTCCCATATCAACGGGGAGAGAGGGGACTGCAGAAGCGGTCACTGCAAAGAGATCTGAACTTTAGGCAATAATTTTAGACTGAACATTGGGAAATAATTTTTCACAGAAAGAGTGGTCGGGCATTGGAATAGGCTGCCCAGGGAGGTGGTTGAGTCACCATCCCTGGATGTGTTTAAGAGCCGTCTAGATGTGGTGTTGGGGGATATGGTGTATGGGAGAACTTTGTAGAGTAGGGTAGATGGTTGGACTCGATGATCCCAAGGGTCTCCTCCAACCTAGACAATTCTATGATTCTATGATTAAAGTCAAGTGCTCAGCAGGCAAAGGAGGGGAGTGCCTGCAGCATTTTGCGGGGAGATCATCCGGGTCTGCTGCAGGTCTGTGACATTGCAAGGGATGGTGGTGGATTGTTTGAAAATTAGTAATAAAGAGTGTGCTGGAGCTATTTGGAATTTGGTGGGAACAACTGTGCGCATGCAGAAGTCACCCTGTGGCATTACACTGGTCCCTATATAACTGAGACCAAAATTAGAGCCTCACTACGTGTATTTAATTACTTGTATTGATGCAACCATATTAAAATAGTCCCTATATGTCTAATTTCCCAGGGAAAATCCTAGTCTCTGCCATTTCATTCTCTACTTGGACGGCATCACTGGCAAGTGAGGGCCTATTGAGGCTTCCCTTGCCACCACACCATCGGGTTAGGCTGCAACAATCAAAGGCAAAAAGAGTATCAATTAGCACCCTGGGGTGCCAAGGGACACGCAGGTCCCTCCCTGCCAGGGTGACCCTGCAGCATCCGTTTCTCACACATATGTCCTGGGGCCTATATATGATGCAGGAAGGCCATCATGGCTGAGGAGCCATCTATGCAGCTTCTATGCTGCTGTCTGTGGTGTCTTAATTGCCTCAACCTCTGTGTAGATACTGCAGCAAACGGTTGTTATTACTTGGCCACAGACTTTAATATTTGCTGCAAGTAGATGTCTGGTCCTTTCTGAGACATCTGTGAGGCTGAGATTTGCTAAACCCGGGAACTGAGCCTTGTGGGGGATATCGTTAGCCGAGCTGGGAAGGGGACAAGCGGAGAGGACCCAGGGACAAGGGCAGTGCTTCCTGCTGGCAGGGCCTGGAGGACCACTGATGGCAGGGGCAGAAGCAATTTGCTCGGCAATCTGCACTGTGGCTCTGTTTGCTCTATGTTCGTGAGCAATTTTGCTGTCAGGATGATAAGGTGCCTGGCAAGGGAACCCGAAGAGACTTTGGCCATGGGTGTCATGCTAGCTGGGCTGGGGACAAGGCAGCAGGGTCAAACAAGGGACCGTGCCCCAACCCATGTGGGTGACACCACACATGGTCATACGTAGGATGTGATGAGGTTGGCGTTCCCGTGCCAGACACAGCCTCTCGATGGAGCAGGGGGCAAATCAACCACTTGTGTCTGGCACTTGGGCACAGAGGAGTTGAGGTGTTGCAAATGCAGGAGATGGGCTGAGCTGCATGGGGAGAGGGAGTGTGAGACAGAAATCAGCTGTGTGACCCCCCCCCGGCACCAAAGAGGTGTAGGTTTCCTGATAATCAGAGAACCCAGTGATGCTCATGGGCTCATACTGGGAATCTGCAACTGTAAACATCCTCATCAGTATTAACAGACAGCCTCTTTACTCACTCCAGAGTTTAATAGACAGTGATTAGATATTATACAGAGCTACATTACTCACGGAGACCAGGCATGATGTGCTTATTTTTCATTTGCCTCCAAATCACAGAAATCCACAAGCAGCGTTAATTCTAGATCCAGCCATAGCAGCCTGTTCTGGGAGCTTTAAAATTAAAGCAATCACAAGGCTGCCCTTAGGTTTCCAGTGTCTTATGCAAGAAACCAAACACACAGGAACAAAAGGAGAAATGAAAAACTGAGGTTTCAGGCTGGAATTCCGCCTTCTCTCGGTATGTACCGCAAGCAATGCGATCGAGTCAACTTTCCTGTGTCAGGAGAAGGGAGGGGGGGTGGGTTGTCCCGATTAGATCTAATTTCCTACCTGTTTACTGTAGGCATTTGCATAATGATCACCCTGCAAAGAGTGGTTAGCATATGCTAACACCGATTCTTGAACCTGTTAAAACACAAAACCCGCGCGCGGACTGCTGCTGTTTGCAGCACATCTCTCCTTCCTGATTGCGTCCCAGTGGATGTGGCCAGCGCGCGCCCCCACTACCTGAGGTGGCTGGAAGCCTCTTGCAGATGTCATCAGGGCAGGATGCAGAGAGATAAACACAGACTGTGTAATTTCAACCGTAAGGAAAAATCAGAGGGCTGGAGAGGGATCTAAAAGTCTTTTAGGGGTCATTTTCCATCTTAGTTCCTTGTTCGGTGTTGGATGAAGGGGAATTCTCCCATACCCCATATTCCTGGCCCAAGTGCTACCATGGCAATCGCAGCTGATGGATTTTGAAGCAGTGCAAATCAGTAGAGAGGAAAGGAGAGCGGATCAGTCCTCCCCAGTTATTTGAACCCAAGCAGGATACGTGCTTCACCAGAACTTTCACCAAAGCAAAACTTCAGCTATGGAGTGATGATTTACAGACCCTCACCCTATCGTGGTGGGAAGTTGAGCTTATTTGTAAATTGTTTGCTTTCAGTCAGGACAGGTGTGAGTATGCCATTGTTTTGGAAGAGTTTCCTGTTGGTTGAATTACCAAAAAAAAGATAAAGGAGAGGGATGCAAGGCAGACATGACTCTGCTCTTGCCAAAGGGTGGCAGAGGATTGCAAGATTTGAGTATCCAAGCAGCGAGGTGTCAGCAAACAAGCCCATACTGGCACACCTTTCAGCAGATCTGTTCATCGCTTTGCTTTGACAAACAGGGTGACGATGTCCTTCCCCACCTCCCTCTTTTCAGTGTCTCCCACGTGTGTTTTCACAGGTTGGCAGCCATCGGTGGCAGCAGTCACGCATGCTCCTCGAGGTGCTGTGTGCTCAAGAGCTATGCCCCCTCCACATGCACACCTTTTTAATGGAAGCATTTAGGTAGCCTGGGTGACTCCGATAGCTTAGAGACCAATTGCACATGGAGGGGTGCCAGCAGGTCTCTGAGGGGATGGGAATATCCAGGGGAGGACACAGGGAACGTGTGAGAGTGAGTAACCTCTCCCCTGGGATGGAGCAGCCCAGCACATTGCGGATGCTCCCTGCTCTGGGTAGATTTGTTCTTGACAAATTCATGTTGGCTGCTTCTCATTAGACAATATTCTGCGTAAACTGGATAGTCATAGAACAGAAAAGTCATAGAACAATTCAGATTTGAAGGGACCTCTGAAGTTCTCCCGTCCTAGATCCTGCTCAAAGCGGCGCTAACTTCAAAGTTAAATCACATTGCTTCAGTGAAATTTTGAATATCTCCAAGGATGGAGATTCCTCTCAGCTTCGCTGGTCCCTGCCCCAGGGCTTAGCTGTGCTCACGGAGGAGAGTTTTTTCCCATCTGTCTCTTGTTCCAACTTGTGTCTGCAATCGAAAGGGAGCCTGAGGGATTGCTGGCACCTCTCGAGCAAGACCAGATCTCCAGCGGAGCGAGGGATTGCTTGTCCCAGCTCCCTGGAGCACTGCCCTCACCTGCTTTGTGTCCGCAACACAGAAATACATCTGTCAGAAACCGGCGTTGCTTAAAGTGGATCGCTGGCTTGATTTGGAGGATAAGGTGTTGCAATTAACGTCCAGTTGTATGCAGTGATAGCACCAGAGGGTCTTTTGCTCTGTTCTGTTTTGTGGAGCTCTGAAGCCCCTTTGAGCAGACCTGGAGTGTGTCCCTTTGCAGGGACATCCGTGGGCCTCAACCTCCAGCCAACTCCTTTGGCAGCTGCAGCTGGGCCTTGTTCTCTTGGACCCACCTCTCTTCCCCACCAAACATGTCCTAATGATTCTTCATGGTGTCTGGAAGTCCTTTGGGACAATTGTGAGGGTGTCCTGTGGATTCCCATTGCACCACACCCACCCAAGGACAGCAGAGATGGTCTCAGTGCCTGTTGTACATTGGAGTGGCAGTGTGTCTTACAGACATTTGCCTCTTCCCTGCATCCTCAGTTCACATTTCCCAGAAGTGGTGGCTTTAAGGCATTAAGTGACTCTGTTCCCCATCACTCCCGTGGAGCATTTTTGCTTTCTGCTCTCTGTGTCATATGTGGGACCCTGATGCTGCCCTTCCTATTTTGAGACATTGCTGTGGGTTGGTTCTGCTGCTCAGCACCCTGTCCCGCACCCTGGCCGCATCTCACAGGTAAGCCTGTCCTTAATTAGGGACTCGGTGGTGTCTGCAAGGCAACATCATGAAGCCAGAGTTCCCACCTCTGTGATGCAAGTACCTCTTGCCTCCCCTCCTCTTGATTTTGCCTAACAAATTGTGTCACATTCTGCCAGGGTTCCTGGAGCTCATCAAACACCTTTATCCCCGGCAGGATTCCTGGAGATGGTGTTTCGCTCACTCTCTCCCCTTTTCCCCACAACTCTGTTGAGATTTCTATTATCTCATGTTCATCCCCATGCTCAGAGGCCGATGCAGACACTTCCATGCCTGTAGGATGTTCTTTGTCTAGAAATCCAGCATTTCCAGTGGTCTGAGACCTGCCTCTTTGCTTCCTTCTCTAATTGCTGAATGTTCTGCTTGTCATTATCCTGTGTCTGCCACGACTCCCACTGAACGGTGGCACCCATCGCATTTCTTTTGCCCTGTGTTGGGTAGAAACAAGACAGGAGACCCCATTTTGGGAACTTGAGGAGTTTTTAGTGAAGTGACTGATTTCCAGTGACACTGTTGCAGTGGCTGTCCCAGCGGTCTGTTCCCAAGGCTGCTTCCAAATACCTCCTTCCTACATCTCCAAGCCACCACGGAAGCTCACATAAGTTGGGCACCATGGCACAAGCAGAGAAGTTACAAACCAGTTACGTGCTCCCGGCAGAAAGGGAAATCTCATCATCTCTGTTTTCCCAACAAGACACAGAGACACTACAGGTAGGATGGCCCCCCTGTGGGACCGGTTTGGGATCAGCCAGGTGTCTCAGGTATATCTCAAGTCTCCGAAGGCGAGCTACTGCTGATACCTCAAGACCCTGCTTTCCCCCCGGCAGTCGGAGCTGGCGGTTCCCATCCTACACCAGGGAAAAGGGGCAGCCCTTGGAAGCTGCTGTTTTTCTGCCATCGCTCCATAGCTGCAGCGACTGGCGCAAGAGCCCAGCTCTCACGCTGGAACCGCACGTTGCTTTCTCATTATGCAACTGCTGTATTTTAATAGAAACCTCTTTTTAGGCAGCCTCAAAAACAGTTGGATTTTTTTTTTCCTCCTTCTGTCAAATGACCAACTTAATAATTCACTAGTTGTGCTGGGATTAGGCACTTTGGGCCACACTCTGGATTTCTTATCTTTAATGTAGTTCTCGACGACATCTTCTGCACTTAATCCCCTGACAAAACTCCCTTTGATTCCTGCGACAGTCGCTCACAGAGATCAAACGCAGAACGCTGCTCTGTCAGGTAGAGCTGGGCGAATAATTTGTGACAAATAATTTACCCACAGACTTTCTCCTCATTTTCTGTGCACAAATTGTCCATTCGGTTGAGGCTCAGGCCTGCTGATGGATTTGTTTCTGGCTACACGAGTCTGAGTTCAATGACTTGCTCCTGAGAAAGAGCCTGCAAGTATATTTAAAGATGATGCTTTGACCTCGCTCAGCATCAGCTTCAGTTTTCAGCGGTGCTGAGCCCATCTCACCCCACAAGCGACATCAATGCACGCCCCGATGTGCTCAGCGCTTGTGAGTCATCACCCTGTATTTCTGTACCGGATCGGCAGAGCGTGACTTTCCCAGCCGAGAGTTGCAGGGCAAATAATCTCTAATATCAACTTAAAATTTCCTGTTCGGGGGATGTGCTGTAATATATGCGCCTGATATGACTTTTATCACTTCCCCTTGCAAGAATAGCCTCAAAAACCCAAGCGGTGGCGAGATGGGGATGTGCAGAGATAAAGGCTCCTGGCTGCCGTGTGGGATCAGCTCTAACCCATCTCTCCGGCAGCACTGCCCAGAACTGTCCACACCCCATATCGCACCACTGGAGACCGAAAATGCGCCACATTTTTACCTTTGCTTTGCTGTGGCATCCATACCAGTTTAACCATTTAACTCAACATTAATGGCATTTCTGTGTGTGTTACATTAATGCAATCTGGGTGTTTCAGGGAGAGAAAAAATTAGGAATTAGTATGAATTAGGAATTAGCCATAACAAAGTTCTGATATGGACTGATTTGAGCGATATTTATGACTGTAATTTTACAGACAGGAATGTTTTACCTTGCCATTTGTGTCAACTTTAGCTTTTTTCTTCCTCCTTTTTTTTTTAAAAATTAAATGCCTACAACTCTCAAAAAGCACAAAGGTGGGAACTTTAAGGTCTCCATCTATTTTCCAAACAGCCCTGGTAACGCCTGCAGGGAGTGGAGAGCAGTGCTGTCTTACCAGGGCCCACAGAGACGCTTCATTAACCCAATTAAGCAGGTGGATGGAGAGGGTCTCTCTGATAATTTACACCTTACTAATGAAGTGTGTGACTCTTAATCTCCTCCAAACAAGATACACTCATGAAACACTGGTGCAAGGAAAGGGGAAATTAATTAGGTGAAAAAACTATGAGATTATAGCAGAGGGATTCCAACGAGGCAACTGTAACATGGCTGGTGATTCATTTGTGCCTGTCTTAAATTAATGTCTGAGCTGTCAAGTAAATAAGACCGAGTGTTATTTTGGCTTAAAAGACATTCTCACCAGGCCTGGCGCGAGGCACCTTATTTTACTGCATGACACACCATTTTCCACGCGCCTGCTGCCGGAGCGGCCCCGGGAGGAAACAAACCCACTCTGGGCAAAGCCTGACCTATTTCTAAGATGGGCTTTCTAAGTGAAGGGCTAGAAGGAGCAAATTTGATACAAATATTTCCAATGTAGTGTTAACTTTTTGTCCTATAAATACCTGCCTGGCTGCCAAGCCGACGTTTGGGCTGCAATGGGATGGCGGGGCGGTGGTGTCTCCTTGCAGAGCCACCATCCCACCAAGTGAACCAGCTCTGCTGAATGCTTCCTAACGTTTCCTTCAGCCCAGTGGTGGGTAAGACGAAAGGACGATTTGAGCTGTTGCTTTGGACGACGCTAAGCGAAAGCCGGGAGTCAAGCTGTTTATAGCACGTTTGTGGGTTGACCTCCTTTATTTTTGTGTGGTGCCATACAGTGATGCCGTACGTTAGTGTTTGTGATAGAGCAGACTGGTTGAAATGATCCGAGGGCTGGAGCACCTCTCCTATGAGGAGAGGCTGAGAGAGTTGGGGCTGTTCAGCCTGGAGAAGAGAAGGCTCCGGGGAGATCTTATTGCGGCCTTCCGTTACCTAAAGGGGGCCTACAGGAGAGCTGGGGAGGGACTTCTTACTAAGGCATATAGTGACAGGAGAAGGGGGAATAACTTTAAACTGGAAGAGGGCAGGTTTAGATTAAACATTAGGAAGAAGTTTTTCACTTTGAGGGCGGTGAGGCAGTGGAACTGGTTGCCCAGAGAGGTTGTTGAGGCCCCATCCCTGGAGGTGTTCAAGGCCAGGCTGGATGTGACCTTGGGCAACCTGGTCTGGTGGGAGGTGTCCCTGTCCATGGCAGGGAGGTTGGAACTCGATGATCTTCAAGGTCCTTTCCAACCTAAACCATTCTATGATTCTATGATTCTATGAAATCATGGTCAGCAGAGACCTTCAGCAGACTGAGATCTGGATGCTCAAAACAACATGACTTCTCCTAGCCTCCAGTGGCACTAGAAGACGCTTGCTTGGGTTCCTGTCTTGCTTGGGTGCCGGTGGGTGATTCCCCAAAAACTGGGTGTGAACATGACTCAGATAATTGTCTAGTTTTGTCCCCAGGAGCCCATTGGAAAGACACTGTGCATCTTGTGGTCATGTATGATCACTCTGCCTCCAGGGAACGGGGCCTTCACTGTTTCCAGAGTAAGAACACTACAGAAATGCATTTTATCAGTTAAACTGAACTGCTGGCTACTGAAAGATTCCCAGAGTAGCAGATCGGAGCAGATTTAACACTGGAAATCGTATTTTGTCCTAAAAGGACCTCAATGAATCCAAGGATTTCAAAGCTTTTGGCAAACATGAATGAAATCAGCAATTAATTAAGCTCTGCGGCACTCCTGTTTGATAAACAAGAGATACATTATGATCAGTCAGTATTGCCAACTGCAAACATTCACAAACTGTGAGTCCAGCTCCCCAAAATTATGAGATTGGCTTAAAAAATCATGAGATTAAAACCCAAAATTGTTGCATTTTCTTTATCCACCATCTGGCTTCTCAGCCTCTAGGGTAAACATGCCTCGTGTTTTCAACTACAAGGGCTAGCCACTTACTTAAAAACATGAAAACTGAGATCCTTGTGCTTCATAATGACTCCAACAGCTGAGGCTTTAGGAAAAATACTAAAAATCCTGAGACTCATCGTCAAATCAGAAGAATTTGCAATACCGATCACTTGTAACTGAAACAGTTTTGGCTCAGCAGCTATTTCTGAATGCAGCAACCCAGCGCAGGAGCTGCTAGATAAGGAATAACGAAGACTGTCCTTCCTGATCAAGATTGCAGGAGAATTTTGGTGGATAAAAGACAGTTACAGAGGCAGGATGTCATGTAGTCCTTGCTGGAATTTAGCCAGGGCATGACAGATGAACACATCAGTTCCCATGAAAACTCTTCTGGGATTGTTAATTATTACAAATGATTGTTCCCGTCTCTCTGGAAGGTGATTGCAGGCAGTACTACGGCATCAGGCACCGACTGGGGGTAACAGCTTCGTACCAAACCACAGATGTGAGTGCCACCCCCAGAAACCCCGCTCCCCCGGTTTTGCAGTCCTGACAGACAGTTTGTGTCAGGAAAATCCTGTCTCAGGCTGATCCGACTTAGCTTGTGAGACGGGGCCATTTTGGTGGCAGGGCTGGCAGCCACCGCATTACTGTCTGGAGAAGAATTTACGCTGCAGTGGGAATGGCAAATTATCTGGAGGGAAAGTAGCTGCAGAAAGGCCATGGCTGGCCGAAACCAGGAAAACAGATTTCAAACTAATGTAAACAGCTTGGGTTTATCACTGGTTTCGCAGGTTCAAAAATAAATATCACCGTTTTTTGTGGTTCAAGAGTTGGTTATTTTCTACTGACACTTCAAAAATGTAGTTTTCCAGTGACCTTGAAAACCACTTTAAATATATTTTTCAGTAATTTAAAAACCTGAGGTTAATAAAAGAGAATCAGAAAAAGAAAGAAACTTTCAATTCTTTAAGCGGGTCTATTTGTCAAGGGAGAGAAGATGAACTTGAAGCCACCTGAGCATCCAAGCACATGTATTTTAGAGAAAACTAGGTCTAATGTCTTCACCACAGCAGGATCCTCCTGGGCATCAAGAAGCCATTTTCTCCAAGGAAGAACATTATAGCTGTGCTTAGGATAGACTCTGATCTTTGCACCTAAACCTATTTAAAGTGACACTAAGGGCTTTTGTACTGCTATGAAATTACCTTGGGCCAGTGAGAGCACTCGCTGGCTGTGTGCTGTGCTCTGTGGAAATCGAAGCACAAACAGGTTGAGAAAGCTACAGACAAATTCATGCAGTGAGCACTAGCCAAGGCTATTTTAGCAAAAAAGATACAGCCTCTGACTCGGGAAGCTCAGTGCTGCAGGGAACAGAGGCGATAACGGGGAGGAGTTGCCTTGGTTTTATGTTTTTTCTCTAAGCATTTCCACTTCAGGCTGACCCACGCATGGTCACTTGAATTCTCCTGTCCCTCAGGATTCTACCTCCCACCCCAGCCCGGAGAAGTGTCGCCAGGAGGAGCTCCCAAATACATGAGGCTGCAGGCAGGAGAAGCGATGCAGGTGCAGAAGAATATCGGTTAACATGGGAGCCACGGACCTCATGACACTGCACTCCGTTTGGACCTGTCTCCCTGCTTTTCAAGTAACGTTTGCATATTGAATAAAGCATTTCCAAGGGTTACGCTAAATAGGTATCTGGGGCTCAGTAATTAATGTCAACATCCATTAATGCTGTGTTTCTCACTCCGGTAGTGTCCATGCCCTGACGATAGAACCAAGTACCTTATCGAGTTGCTTGCTTTCTCCGAAAGATGTACCAGCAGGTCATGTGTAGGTGAAACATGGCAGCTCTCAGGAGCTATTTTATCCTGCGTGCAAACCTGGTTTATAAAGCTTATCAAGAAGAGAGGCTTGGTATCACAGTCTAGTACTCATAATTAATCCTGGAGACAGCACGGATTTAGGTTCATTGGGGCTGACTTCAAATTAAAAAGTCACTATTAGCATGTGAAACAGACACCATATGTTATGTATTAACACTGTAGATGTTACAGAATGTTATGTATTTTTTGTTCAAGGTAGCTATAGATACGTCATTTTCAACAGACAGTTGTTTGGTTATCTACCTATATTTCTCTTACAGAAAGTAGTCTCCGTTACAGATGGTGGCAGATGTCTTTACAGAGATCTCTACACCAGAATCTATTCATATGCACACATCCATTCAGATGAAGTCCTTGTTTACATAGTCATTTATATGTGTACATATAAAATTATACTTATTCGTATGTGTATTTTACACGCTATTATTACAGTTGAAATACAGTACTGATCAGTACACGTACACACACCAATCAAAGAGAAATGGCATGAATATATCAAAATACACCAATACATTTACACATACAAATAATGCAAAATATAGAGGGAAATCCTGTCTAAGAACATATTTGGCAGCATCCTGTAAAACCTCATTGTACTGGGAGTTAATACAATGTTCTCAGTGTCTTCAGTCATCTGAAATTTGAGTTTAAAGTTCTTGCACAATCACAGTCAACATAAAATGCAGCAGGAAATCGCCATTAGTCAAATGTGCTCGTCTAATCCCACTGCAAAATGGAGCTTTTTCATTTTTATCCTGCCACGGGTTAGTTTGTGATTTCATATGTCAGATACATCAATTCTGCCAAGGAGAGAAGATGGGCAAGAACAAATTAAAAATATAGACTCCTTTGCCTCGGGGGAAGTAGAGAGGGCAGGTCTTTGTAGAGAACAGCAATAATGATCTCATTTAAGAGAGTTTCTGGGTTTGATTCTTTGCTGCCCTTCCTCATAGTTAATTACTCCCTGGCAAATTGAGGGCCTAACCAGCCAATCCAAATGAATACGTGTTCACTCTTCTCTGCTGAAATTGCATAGGGAGATTGCAAGTAGGGAGACATCAGCCCACGTCCTCTGAGACGTTCATGCCAGGGAAGAAAGCACCAACCGGTTGCCCATCGGAGAACCCGCCATTTCTTTCTCTTGCTCTTTCTGTCCTTGTCTTGTTCTGTTTCTCACTCTCTCCCACTTTCTTCTTTCTAATTCTCTCCCTTCATTCGCGCGACCACTGGGATAAATACAGCAACAGTCCCTCTCTTCCCAGAGACTCATGCTTGGGAGGATATTAGTGTGCGCCACACTCTGCTTGCCGATTTGTCTTAAGGTAATTATTTCTAATGGCTGTTGTTGTTTTTCCTGCAGAAACTGTAATGTAGCCCCTTTTGTATCATTGGCTGAAGCCTGTTGTTTCTGTAAGAAAAACAATAGGCCCACAGATTAGGACTGCATATTATGGCTCTACTAGCACAGCAGGCTTTTGGTATTGGTACCAATCCTATCAATTCCTGGCATCCTTCCCCCTTTACTCCTGGTAATTAATCTTTTCATGAATGCTGTCACATTTAGAGCCATTTCATTAAGTTTCTGGTTCCTACATTTATGTAACTCACTGCATCTCTCATCTGCTCCATCAGCTGGAGAGATATGGAGAGAGACGATGCTGGGCACTGGGTTCGCTCTCCCCGTCGTTCCTCCTCTCCGCAGAACACGCTCTCCCATAAATGAAGTCACACGCAGATGACAGACAAGCAGCCACACGCTTCAGACAGCCTGAAAGGGGCAAAATTGAGCCATCAAAAATTAGGAAAAGCCCCTGTGAATGAAGTCTGTGGAACGTGATGCCCATTTCCCATATGTACGTACACATACAGGGCCTGATAGGAAAGGGCTTACAGACTTTGTGCAGTACAAAACATTTTCCATGTGAAACATTGCAGATTTCTTAAAGCAAGGGCAGCAGTCTGGGACAATCAGCTCCTCCCGCCACGCACTTCTGCTTGTCCTTCCTCCTCCTCAATGAATGTCCAAACCACCTCCCACAAAATGTACCAGCTTCAAACCATTTCTATAAAGCAGGATGGGTGGGGAAAGGGGGAAGCAGGTTTAAAGCCAGTTTTGCTGATATCGCCCCAGATTGTTATTCCTGTTTTTGAAAGGGAGTCGGGCCCGATGGCTGCAGACAGCATGAGGCTGCGGCACGCATATTTGTAGGGCGCAGCAGCGGGGTGAGAGACAAAAGCTTGTATTCCCAGCCCTGCCTCAAGTGACCTTGTGCAACCTCTTAATTACTGCAATTACTTGCCTCCTGAGATGACATTATTAGGCCGTGCTCGGTAATAAGGGCTGTGAAGTTCACAGAATTATTCGTGCCGGTTGGTGAAAGAGCAGCGAGTAAAACACCCGGCCATCTTGTGGCTTCCAAACCAGCTCGGGGTCAAAAGGGGATGGCCGCTGGCTCTTCTCGGAAATTCGGAGTTGGTGGTGTCTGGCGGTTTTATGTTTGGGGCTGTGATTTTTGCAGCACGTACATCTGTACCGCTTCACTGAGGGTGTGCAAAGAGCAATGCTGCAATGTGCCTGCACCTAAATATTTTTTTACCAGGGACAGAAAACAGTATCTGTCCCCCTCTGGTACTGTGCCATCTGTCAAATTCCATACTTGTCCCCCATATCAAACATGAGGACTCCTAGATAGTAAAATACTAATTATAGAATATGAAAGGGTTAAAACTGACGGTTGATGAAGCCAGTTTTTAGCATTAGCAACATTAATTCAAAACTCCAAAAGGCTGGGGCATTTTGCTGTCCTTGGAAAAAAAAAAAGAAAAAAAAAACCAAAAAACCAAACAGAACAACTAAAACCAGAAAAAATCGCAGAATTCTCCCTAAGGCAGAGAATAAACAACGAGGATCTCAAGTGAAGTATTTAGTTATTGAGAAGCAACAGCAACTGAAAACAGGAAACTAAATGGAAAAAAAATGAACAGCCTTAACTCTCATCATTGCTCCCTAAAATGACAGATGTAACTGCATTTGCCTGTAGCTGGGGGTGCTGGGATGGAGCACCAGCCCTCCCGCCTCTCGTGTTTGCACCATGTGTGAAAATGTGGCTCTCACTGAACACCTTCTGCTTCTGTCGTGGTCAGTTTTGACCTGGAGGTCCCTCATTTGGCTGAAACAACGCACAAGGATGCCAACCCTCCTCACTACCAGCTGTAATCCAAGCCCTGATTTCCCAGTCCCGGAGGAGGGCTGTGTCTCCAGCCCAGGCTGATCTGCGGAGGGCAAGAGGGTTGTTCTTGCTCCCACCGCTCTGCCTGTCCTGTGCAGGGACCCTCTGGGGACATGGGAAACCCCCGGGGCAGCTGCTCTGCTCAGGTTCCCCCATTGAGCACTGCTGCAGAATTAGCAACTGGTGCCGAATGGCTTGATTTGGGGAAAGGGTGGAGGGCAGGGGGGGTGTCAAAAGAGCTACAGTGGAGGAGGAGGATACATTTGGCTTATCTCCATAGGCAGGGATGTCAATCGATCCTCTGTAGCAGGTTTGGATATGGAGGGGCCATGAAAAAACTCATCTCTCTGATTTTTCGGTGGAAGGAGGTGCTGTGCCAAGCAAGGCAAACAGGAGGGGAAAAGCACAAACACTCGCCATGGGCTGCAGGGAGTGCGTTTTGGTACCCTTTACTCCCTCGTGAATAATTCAGCTGCTCTGTATGTGCATTCGGTTGAGCTCTTCGCTGCCACTGCCATCTGAGGGAGAAACCCTGCCCTCCCTCCAACATCTGCTTTGCAATTGCATTGTGTTACATTGTCGGGTTTTTTCTATTGGGGTTTTTGGTGTGGTGGCTTTTTTTTTTGTGTCCACTGACACCTCTGTAATAGAGGAGGTAAAATATTTTCATTATCCTCTCCCCAGAATGTGGAAATCTTCAAAGAGGAGGTAGGAGGGAGGTTGGCTCCTCTAGCTTCATTTCCCTACCGCTGCCGTTCCTTGGCTGTTCATCACAAAATGAGTCCACACGCCCATTGCGTTGTGGCATTGAGCCGGTTGTATGTTTTGCCTTCACTTTTTTTTTTTTTTTCCCTCTAAAATTATTTCACGTTGCAAACCTGGCGATTATTTCATGCTGTTTAAACTATATTTGTAGTCTTTGATCATATATAAGTAGACTGAAGTAAACTGCTGATAGAGTGAAGATATTGTTCTCGGTGTTTCTCCTCTCGCTTTGTTCATTACACTATGCCTATAAGCTTGCATAAAATGTTCATTGTGGCAATGCGCCTTTGTTATTAATTCTTGCGGTGCTACGTATTTTTATGAAACACAGTTCATTCACAAATGGAGCGATTAGGTAATCTATGCCAGTGTGTACGGGTGTATTTTACACACAACATGGACACACGCAACACACAATTACATGCACCCTGAACACATATTTATCCGTATAAATAGAGGGACGAAACCATCATGTCCTATTTATGTTCAGCAAAATACTTATAATCTAGCTTCCATGGCCCGTTCTCAAACTAAAATCTTGTTGGCTGTGGACATACTTTGCTGCCGTGAGACCTGGCGCAAGAGCAGAGAGTCACAATGTCAGCTAGCAATATCCAGCCCAGGATTTCAAGGCAAGACACGTAGAACAGCCCATGGTACCACATAGAATACCTGTGTGACTCCTTATCATTATTTATGAGGAGGCAGAGGAGTTAAATGGATACCTGCATCATGCAGCAAAGAGACAGGAGGTGGGAACTGATTCACGGTGCTCCTGCTTGCATCAGTTATAAACCACAGGCATTAGGACGTGGCCACACTAGAGGGTTGGGCTCTTTTTCAAAGATAACAGGTACCTAACCCCACTGACTGCCCTCATTTAGTGGGAGACAGATGTCTCATTCCCAGGTTTCTCGGCCAATAACAGCTAGTCACTCCATCAAGTAATTAAAAACCTGTCCCATGTGCAGGACATGGCTTAGCTTCTCGCCAGCCTTGACTCTGTTCCACGCCTGTATGTCTCCTGTGTGCAGTATATAAAGGTGTGATTTGTGTATGATTCCTCCACCATTCCAATATATCTTCATCGTACTTTTTTTCCCTTCACAATCTATATTATTCTAGTTACTACAAGAGAGACAAAAAAGCCCTCCGTTTTTTTTTTCCCCCTAAGAACAGCAATTCTCGCCCTCCAGCTCAAGTCTGGTTGAGCAGGGCAGGTGAAATAGGAGGGCAGATATGTTGTATGATGACAAGAAGCTGCTGAACTACATCCCCCTGAGTGGGGTGACTGGGGGAGGCTCCAGAGCCATGCCTGAGCAGGAGAGCAGGCGGTCCCTTCCAACCCATGAAGGAAAGCATTAACATCAGAGAGTGTCAGGAGGAGAGTGGCACCTTGTGAGCATCAATCTCAACTGAAACCAGGAAGGCTTTAAGAAGTGAGACCTTCAAGAAATTTTTGGGCAACTCAGCACTTGAAGCCTCTGGTGCTACAGTGGCGACCATTCCTACTAGTGACAACATCTGAATGACCTACACTGTCAGCAAGGTTCTCTTCAACTGCCAAGAAGAAAAGCAGAAACCCATGAAGAAGATGAATGGGCAGGTAGTGGTGCCATACCACACCTGGACATCATCACTGGACAACACGTTGCCCTCACCAGGACACTCTGGGATCTGGACAGGAGCTCTGTGAGAAGTTGAGATAAGAAAGTGAAGCTGTGGGAGTGCCTGAACTAGTGAAGGCCCAGCAGAGTGAGGCAGGCGAATATGTCCCATCCTGCCTGCTACATACATCCAGTTACCATGGGAAGTCCATGGACCTGTACCATAGGGCCCATCCAGCCCTGACAGCTCCATTCTTTCAGCTCCATTTACAGGATCAGCACAGCCAGTGTCTGGGACTGGGCACTCCAAGGGATTTCCCTTCATCAGGCTCCTCCTCAGGTGAGATGGGCCCACAGTGGTGCAAGTGTTCCCAATAGCTGCTTCTTTGCCACTTGTGGAGAGCTTTTCCACCTCAAAAATGCTTCATTTTGATGTGTGGGGCAACTGACACTCTGTGATGGGTTCCAGTAACCCAGCCTGCACCCTGCAAGTTGCATTTTAAAGCCCCAAACTCTTCCTTGGAAGACATCTTCTCTTTCTAGCCTTGGTAATACAGAGTGTCCAATTGCAAAATGCTGATATTGTGCAGCATGGAAAAGGCTTTTTTCCCCCTGAGTTTTATTATGTACAATTGATTATACACCATTTTCTCTCCTTATGAAACCTGCACAATTGGACTCATGTTGCCAGAAGAACCTGCTGTTACCCAGCCCCAGGGAGAAGAAACAGAGAACAGGAAGAAAGCCATGTTTTAAAGCTCTTAAAAGTTTTAAAAAAAACACATTTCTCTATAAAACATCTTGCAGCTGTATGTACCAGGGGCCTTGTGATTGTCACACAGTATTGGGGCCACCACAGCGGTCTGTGTGCACTTATGTGTAACCATTTCCAGGCGGAGATGAGCTTGCTGTCCTCCCCCTCCCAGACCACTGCTTCCTTTCACACTCAGGATACAAGTGCCTTTTTGCACCTCCCAACCTGCCAAGTCGAGGAACACAATGTTCTTCAGTGGACCAGAAATAACCGGGAACCAAATGAAACTCAAGAAAGGAATGGGTTTGATGAATCTTGTCATCATGCAGGGTTTGACTCCTGGTTTGGAGGCTGTGAAAGAACAGAGGACTTCTAACAGCAGAGACGTGGCAGAAGAGAGAAAACGCAAGCCAGAGTCATGCCCCAGAGATGTCATTTTTAGCCACGGTGGTTCAAAGCTTGGGCCATGCTTCCTCAGCAGACTGGGCTGGTTGCCTAGCACCGTGCTGGACTATGTGGAGCTGTCAGTCTGGGGTGAAGGAGCTGAGTAGTGATGGTCACACTGGGATTCACTGGCCCAGCATTGCTGATGTGACTCTGTCCTCCAGGTCCTGAGCTGGCCTGGCCAGCACAAGCTCCAGGCTCTCTGCACCTCCCTGCACTTGCTTGGTGTAGATGGGCCAGGAAAGAGCAAGAACACAGTAGAAGATGCAGTATGAATCACTTGGGACAAGCAGGGAAGGAGCACGTGGGACAGTTCTTGGGTTGCCAGAACTGCAGCATAGGTCTAAGGCCTTTTTCGTGGGAGCTGGCAGGCCACCTGGATGCCCTTGCCCAGCCCTACCCACTGCCACAAGCACAGAGTAGCTCCTGGCTGTGCCACTAGCAGTAACTGGGACCAGCACTGCTCCTGGCTCTGCACAGGGAACATATAGCACATAGCATAGAATCACAGAATCGCTAAGGTTGGAAGGGACCTTTAAGATCATCAAGTCCAACCATCATGTACCAGCATGTACACACACAAGTGACCACTTGCAGCTCCAGTCCCAGCTGGCCTGAGTTAGAGCCACCTCACCATACGGTCCCTGTCCGCATCCTGCGGACACAGAGCCGTCAGGTGAATAATCCTCAGAGCATCAGGTGAGCCGAGTTTAACTGCAGAGCATTACAGCTGGTGGAGATGGTTTGAGCCTCCAAATGCTTCTGGGAAGAAAGGGGAGGATGCTAAAAATATATATAAAAAAAATACAACCTTCCTCTCACTGATCTTATTAACGTAAAAATAAGAGTCTGTAGAACAGGAGCCATCATTTTTAGAATGGGCGTTCAAAGACTGGATCAACATTTGGGTGGCTATTACAGATGATTCCTTTACATATAGGAAAAAGGCACCTAAAATAGAGGCAGTGTGTAAGACCCAAACTAGCCTTTCTAATCGTGAGCATTTCCATGGCCAGAAGCCCCCAGATGATCCTCTAATCACAATTATATATAAATATATATGCACATACACTATCCTTCCTAGCTGTAAAAATTTCCATGGCTAGGAGCCCCCAAATCATCCTCCGGTCATGATTACGTTTAAATACACACACACAAAAATAAGTAAGTAAATAAATAAATATTTTGCTCAAGGGAAAAAAAAGCCCAAGATTTCCTCCGTTCTTTTTTTTTTTTTTTTTTGACTATTACAGCTGATAAATCATTGCGATTTCTTGAATTATTGCTGCGTAGCTCAGTATTACAACAGTCTTTGCACATCTCGGTCTCGCTACACAAGAACGTAAAAACACTTTATGTGACTTAGTTATTTTTTCAGTGACTGAGAAATGCTAAGCGATTGGGAAGGAGCAGTAAATACACGCTGCTGGTACACGGAGTAGCCTTCCGAAAAGGATTTCAGGGTCGAATCCTGTCTGTTTACACTGCGTAAAGCAGGTGTAACTCCAGTGAAGCTAATAGAGGTAGTCTGGTGTCAAACTCTCGCGGATAAAAGGATCAGGCCCTCTAAGCTTTAAAGTTATGAGTCTTTTCAAACTGCAGATCTACTGTCAACATTTCAGTGATTACTTCTCTTTTTTTTTCCAACACACAAACATAAAATAGTAACAAGATTATCAGATTAAAGAGCCAAAGAACAGCCAGTTTATTATACTCTTGCGTCTAAAACACTCAAATCTTATAGGTTTCCTTCCCACTCCGCATCTCGAGGGGGGAGGTTGGTATGTTTGTTTTTATTTGGTTTTAATTTTTTTTAATGGCAGTCTAGTATAGCTATGTAGGAAAATAAACCAGCCACAATATTACGAATTGCACGGTGCAGTCAGCAAGAAAAACATACTCCCAGACCCCCAAACCAACCCTCCTGAACAGTTCAACTGAAAAAAAAAATAAAAAAGAATCTTTGCTTTCTTTCTGTCAGTCTCCATGAAGAAGAAATGACAGGACAAACAGAATGAAACGGACAGAGCTGTTTAAAGCTAAAAATGTGCAAATGCTGCATTCCTTCTGGGAGAGGAAAAAAAACCCCTTCAACCCACCACCTTTGCATCAGTATAAATTATTTAAATCAGAGATGGTTTGTGTTAAGGGTCTTGAACAGATTGCATAACTGTTGCACAACTAATGTGTACAAGTGTGTCACTAATTTAATTTTAATTTTACTGTATGAGTTTGTATAAGATCCCCCAGCTGTCATGTGCTCATCATCTGTCACAGAACTATCACTAAGCCATGCTGGGCTAAGACAGGATTATAAACGATGAACTGCCATGTGCTCTAAATCTTCTTATTTGCCTAGCCTGGAAGGTATGCCCTGTAAAATTTGATTGGCAGCGTGCTCTATTCTGTCAATTGACTTTGAAGGCCTTTTCTATTGGCGCTTTGAGCGGATCTCAGTAGCTGTATTGACTGTCACCTGCTGACTCCAGCACGTGCCTGACCTCAGCCCCGCGCCGAGGCTCCTTCCCACTCCTCGCTGCATCGCAGGGCCGCCTTGCTCTGGTGGCACGTGCGGCACATAAGGGCATATGGCTGCCTAGTTGTATGCAGAATAGAATAACTGAAGCCAAGCAGCCCCGCACTGTTATTACAGCAGATGGGGGAAGCGTGGCATTCAATATTAAGACAGATGCCACCTCCTTATTCCACCTGTCTGGAACTTGGACATGGGACAGAATGAACTGTCTGCCTAATAATTAAGGAAACAAAGACTGCATTTATGAAGCTCAGCAGAGCACCATATCTGCGAAGCACGCACAGATATAATTGTCGACTATAACAATAAGGAAATGTAGACTACTGCTCATCAGATGTTCAGATACGTATACACAATTACAGTAGGAAACTGTACTGTTCCCAGCTGCTTTTGTAGTCTTTTATTTAGGCTGGTTGTGTATTAAATTAAACGGGAGGAACGAGTTGGCTGGCATTATTACTATTATAAATAACGCTTTAAAATTACAGTGAAGTTCCTTAAATAACAAAGCGCCTACCGTTCCCCCTAACAGTCGCTGCTGCTATTGTGCTGTGCCCTTTCTTGCAAATTTGCTCTTTGCTTCTCAGTAGTCAACTGTTTTTGTAACAGCCAGAGAGAAGAAAAACATTCTTTCCAGGACCACTATTATTTTCACGTATTTTTACACAACAATTTGCCTCTTTCTTTGGCGTTGTTAAAAAAATGATAACTGTGTAAAAAAGAAGGCCTGGCTTTTTGGCATTTATTCCATGTTACGTTTCTGTTATTTAATCCTACTTAATTTGGGACCAATTATTGTTGAACCCACCGTGCTTTGTGATGGGAATGACTGTGCTAGAGAGGGCCCGATCCTTCCTGCGTTTGAGCCTGGGCTTGCCGGCGTGGCAGCGGGGCTGGGCTGGTGGCCACGGTCATGCTGTGTGATTGCACCGGGTCCCTGGCCCTTCTGTAGCCCGTGTGCCCCCAGGACTCCGCAGAGGCTGATGCTGGGCTCTGCAGTTATTATGTAGCCACAGTAGCACCTATATGTTGTCTGAGCTTGGGTCTCAGCCCTCCGGACCGGCCGGCATCAGGCTGGCCCAAGGTATGCACCCCCTTTTCAAGGTGCGTTCCTCCCTCGTGAGGGAAACCCCAACCACAGCCCCGTCCAGCGACGCTGGCTGACAGCTGCACACCCCCACGAGTTCAGTGGAATGAGATGCTTGGATATAAAATTGAGCAGGTGTGGGTGTGTTGGCTGGGCAAAGGTATTTCTCTGTCGGAGTAATATGCTATTAATGCCTATGATTGAGAAGCTAATGTGATCCAGGAGATATTTTCAGTATCTACTTACCTACCTCCGACCCTCTTTTAAATGGCCTGTACTGATGCGATCACGCCCATCCTTAAATCTTTCTAATTAATTTTGTTCTCTTTTGACTGAATGAAATCAAAGGCAGCTTAAAAAAATCATCTGTGTGTCTGTCCTGGGATTTATCTGTAGATGGCAATTGGAATAAAGATGAATAAGTTGCAGAGAATGAAAATGCAGGAGCAAGTGTTAAGGGCATGTGTACTGTGTATACATTATGTCCAAGATTAAGGACACACAGAGTGCCTATTGTCTCAGCAAGCCATGAAAGTGGGCTTTTATGTTCATATACATATATTTGTATATACACACTGGCATATATATAACACCTCTATAAATAAAAACGAATAATTGGATTTTTAAAGGTAGAAAGATCATGTGCAACACAACAAGCAAAGCTTGATCTTCACCTATATGTGTGTATATAAATATATATACTCATTTAGAAACATACACATTTAAATATTTACAGTATAACATGATTAATTAGACATCATAGATAGATGTGTGTATTTAAATATATACACGTAGACAGGCGTGCTGAACCTACTGTAGTTCTGTAATAATACTCATAGATTGTTCTATACTAATTTATAACAGATGTATTTAAACCAGACAGCTCGTCCTTGGAAAAAAACCAACTACCAGATGTATTAGATTCTCCAAAGCACAGAAATCGCATGCAACAAATTGCAACAAGTAATCAAAGCCTGAACTTTTTTTCTTTTAGTAGAAAAGACAGCATTTAAAAAGACGCAGATACATATTACAAGATGAGGATCAATTTGAAAAGATCCCGCAATATCTGTTACCAAGAGCTTTGTTAATCTTTAAAAACCTAGAATGATTATTTATACGGAAGCTGTGAATTAACTAGGCTTTAATAAATAGCTCACAGGCACGTGTGTCAAGACTGTGCTTTTTGTTTTTATATGTGTCTGTATTTGCGGAAAAAAAAAAAAAAAGAAAAAAAGGAAGCTATTATTTGTTAATTTTTTCTGTAACAATTATTTCAAATTAAAAGCCCATCTGACGAAAGGCATATGGATGGAGAGGGGGTTCAGTCCTAATCGAACAGCCCAGGACTCGTGAGGTTAATTACAGATATTAACGCTGTTGTTCTTCAGCTTCTTGCCCTCACGAAGGCTCCAGCTTCCAAATGACCTGGCTCCAACAATAAGACTCTCTTTAGCCCATTAACTAATTGATAAAAATGTGAGTGTTTAGAATGAGTCTAATTAAATCACCGAGCCTTACAATTACGAGTCCATTTGGTAGCTGTCGGGAGATGGGTAACCTCAGCTGGCATTGTAGGCGAATAAAAGATAAAAATAAAAGGGAGCTTAACCAAAGATCATTTTGAAAGCTGTTCATTTGAAGACAAAGTACACATTTGCCTGAAATGTATACATACACCACTTCAGACTAGCACAGTGTCTTGAAAAGAAAATGGAGCGTTTAGCAATCATGATTTTTTTTTTCCAGCGCATGCATGAAATTCTCTCCAGCCTGTGTGATGGAATGAGCTACTTTTATAATCATTTCTGAGTTACAGTGAATACCCAGATTCTTCAAAAGCACCCAAATGGCTGACACCAGGTACCTCTATGTTCTTAACATTTTTTTTCTCACTCTATCACAACTGCAAACTCTCCGCAGACCGACATCCCTAAGTCCCCGTTCTGGTTGTGGCTGCTGCTGTAGGGACAGTCACGAGTTTTCAGATGTCCCATTTGTAAGGCTGGCTCGCTACAGTAGGGCAGATTTTCTCATACACATCACAGGTACCCCTGGCAAGGGATCTGGACAATATCTGGTGTGTAAAGACTCCTGTTGAAAGTGTGCCTAATGTCCTAAGCAATCACATGCAATTCTCATCTCACCGTGCCAGGCAGAGATTTAGATCTAAAAAAGGATGAAGAGGTGGGTGATAACATTTGCTGAAGGTCTGGCTTCCACAGAAGAAATCCCAAACTGACGAAGATTTCACAGGTCAAAAAAGAAAAGATTGCAGGTGGATATAACAACAGTCTGTAATATCAAAGAGGGACAGAGAAGGTGACCAGGAATGAGTATGCACCGTTTCATGGGAATATCAACAAAAATTATAGATTTGATAGATTCAAAAGAAACGAACAGAGTAATTTTTTTTTTGCTGTTAAGCTGCTGAACTCATTGCCAAAGGAAGCTTTGGATGCTAAAAGTTTAAATCAAAAAGCTTCTAAACAAATCAATGGAAGAAAAATCCACCCCAAAGTAATAAACATAAAGATACTGTCTCTGTCTTGGGAAGTCTCCGAGCTGCAAATGTTTGGAAATTGGAACAACAAACAGAGGAATTTTCACTGTACATCTGCCCTGCTCTTATAGTCTACAACCATCACCAGTAACAAGATACTGGGCTAAGCTGTTTTTTGGTTCACTCCAGGACTGCAGTTTGTACAGTCTTAAGGGGCTTCTTTGATATCGAAAGCGTGTCCATGACGGTGTTACTCAGGGAGACTGGAAGGAGCTTTGCACAGTCTGCGTAAAGCAGAGTGAGAAAACAAAGCTCATCAGGTCCCTGAACTGTGGAGACTGTGCTTTGGCCTCTGAAATACGGCCAGGGAGCGAACTGCACTTAGGGCATTTTTCAGCTTCCTGCATCTCTCTAAGGCAGGTGGCCGGAGACCACAAAGATTTGTCTGCCCAGTGATGAAACGGTCAGCATAACAATTTGGAGGTGGACTGGGAATCCCTTCCCTTAGGGGATGTCTTCCCATTATTTCCCAGAATGGAAATCTTTAAAAGCCAAAACACAGTAAGACAAATAAATCCCAAGCACCTCGTTGTGGTTCAAACACTCAAACCAGGACACACCTTTTTGTGACTGCAAAGAAATCACACCTCTTGCTGCCTGGCATGCCTCTTCGCTGACTGGTAAAACATACTTATGGGGATATTGGGGGAATGTGGAGGATGAACTAGTTAACGTGCATGGTTTGATCACAGAGTGCTACACATCAGTGTTAAGACCAAATATACTAAGTCACAGATCTCAGATGTCCTCTATTGCAAGTGCTTTTTGCACAAGCAGGGAAAATACGTGTCTTATGTTAGAACAATAGGAGAAGCAGCTATCTCCTCACTCTCCATTTTCATAGCCTCTCAACTCTTTCTCCTTCTTCCTTTGATGAGGAAGCCTAGCGCAAAGGTAAGCATTCATCCTTCTCTTTTCTGCTCCTGCTTCTTCCTCTCTTGACATAATGTTCAATGTTCAAGGCCGAGTTTGACAGTGCTTTAGACACCTGGTCTAGCGGAAGGTATCCCTGCCCATGGCAGCGGGGTTGGAACTAGATGATCTTTAAGGTCCTTTCCAACCTAAACCATTCCATGATTCTATGATGATTCTGTGGATATTCTTGTAGCTAACGCTCCCCACTTTGCTTATGGGAAAACCCTCCTTGATTTCCTGGACTTTGGGTTCAGGCCCCACAAAGAAATGGGGTGTTGATGCCAATCCTTAACCAAGCAGGGCATCAGCCGTGAGGATATGGATCTGGGCTCAGATGGTATTTCAGGTGTTTTGACTAGGCAAGGCAGAAAAGCAGACTTGGATCTAGTCAGAGCTTAGTTCATTTCCGGCTTTATCGATATTTAACCAGTCTTGGATGCTACCCAGGAGCGACTTGGCAGCCAGTTCAGAGCATGGAGCACAGGTGTGATGTGCTCCTGCCAGTTTGCCTTGCTCAGAGGATGGGCAGCTGTGCTCTGCGCTAGATGATGCTTCCAAGCAGCCTTCCAGTGTAGCCCAAGGTAGGGCCTGCATCCTTAGATTAGCCTTGAAACAGCAGAAACGCAGATAACCACGTGAAGGTCCCAGAGAAAAGAGGTGATCTCCTGGGTAGACCAAAATGAAAGAGAACATTTCCAGAGATTGCTGCTATTGGGGTATTCAGGACTGGGGCTAGTCATTCACAAACGACTTGGAGAGAAAAGGACAGAGGTCTTTTAATAGATGGAGCAGGCACTGTCCTCCAGTTCTTCAAGACTGTCTCCCTCTGCCAAGTAGCATGGTTTCTGCCTTATCTGGATTGACCTTCAGCCAAATGGCTTCGATCCACAGCTCTGTCTCAGCCAGACTTTGGAAGAGGAGGGAAATGGCACAGTCAGGCAGGGGTAACTGGGGCACAGAGCTGGGCACTGTCAGCGGGGGAGTCTACGGCACAGAGAGCTTCACCGCCCCTTTTCAGGGAATTCTCATAGCTTTTGAGGAATATAAATTGCAAGAGCAAGGCTGGTGGGACGGGACAAGCTGGAAATGGAGGAGGTTCTGGTCTAGCTTCTGACAGAATGGAAAGGTTGAGTCAAGGCCCCTAGAGCTCCACTCCAGATGTCTGCATATGCACTGACACCAAGATAAAAATCTCCACGAAACTCGATTAATTAGCAAAGAGATTTTGGTAGTTAAAAAACCCCAAAGATTGACGCTGGTTGAAATTTTCTGTATTTTCCATATTTTTCATCTGCCCAAACTTTCCTGAAATTATTTCACAGCAGAAATTCAACCTTCAATAAAGAGGAAAAAATAGCATTTTTTAGAATGAGATTTTGTGCATGGATTGTGAGGGCCAGCAGAGGGAGGAGAGGGTCTACCAGCTCATGGTACACAGGCTGACATTTTCCCATCATTCACATTTTCCTCCAGTGGTGGAGGTTATTTTCAAATGAAAAGAGAACCTTCAAAAAATCCAACATATTGTAAATGGGCTTTCATGAAGAGCCTTGCAAGAAAACGGAAAATAGATACATATATACTAAAAAAAGACCTACTCTAGGAGATGGTCAGTTAGGTAGTAGACAGCTGCAAGAATTGGTGCCTGGGCTACCCTCCTCTTTAAATTTTCCTGTCTCAGGAATAACTGCCCCACTACCCCTACCCCTGAAACCTCTCATGTCTCTTCCTGTCCTGCAGTCCCCCCCATGCACTTGCTCCTATATGCAGCAATTGTATCACAGCTCCTACCTGACTCCTGCGCTGCCAAATCACTCCTGCCACCAAAGAGTCACAGCTCTTCTAGCTGAAATAACAGCATTGCTGGGCAGAGGGTTGAGATGAAGGCTGGCCACTTGGCAATCTGTCTTGTCCAAGGGTACTTGCAGAGTTGCAGCTTGATGGGATTTAATTGCCTGGGATCATACACAGTATTATATCACAAGTGTGAATGGAAAAGTATTTAAACATAGAAGGAAACATAATTCAGCTCAACCACAGGTTCAGAGCTGCTCAGAAGACACCTTCTGCGTAGTAAAAATCTGTTTTTCATGCTCTCTACCAAGCAAAGGGGATGTAATACAGAAGACTGAAGAACATGGGTGTGGGCAGAGGGGAGGAAAATAATTTGGAAATGCCTGCAGTAATATTTGAATTGAAGTGTTACCCTGCAAGTCACTCTTAAAGACAAAGAAACTACTTACAAATATAAAGTTCCAGACCTGGGCACATATGGCATAACTGCAGGGTAATAAAGAAATGGCCCATTAAGGAATTAAATGCTTGTTTAGCATCTACCATGCCTGATTTATCTCAGGACTTATCACAATAATTGCTTGGCAACATACTAAAAATATCAGTATGTATTCCACCGTAGGCCCAGGAGAACGAAGACAACAGGTTTCAATTTTAGACGTAATGTCACATCCTTACCACGTAGTCAACAGTGGTTTTGAGCCAGTAACATTTTTAGGTCTTTGAACTTTTAAGGGCAAAGATCAGAGAGTTACATATTTATATTCTAGGAATTCTTACACCCAATCACCCTGACAGAACTGATAAGGATTAGAAAATACCGAATGCAATGTTTAGACATATTTCAAAGCAGTTTCCCACTAACCATCAGCCAAAACTGACCTGTTTCTGATTTAACTTTCAAGATAATCAGCAAAATTCAAAATGTTAGGTGAGATTTGCAAAAGGACTTTTACTAAGCCTTATTTTGAACCTGCCAAAGTCAAGAAAACATTGAGAAAATCCTATTCATAGGTAGATGTAACTTGATATAGCTGTGGAGACCAAATGAGCATATTCTGCACACATAGACGCCCCCACTTCCGTGTATATAGATTTTGAAGGTATAAAATATTCATGCAGCAAGTCCAAAACGCATTCTCCTGCTCTGTGCAAAAGATGAGAAGATGCATCCAGCCATTTCTGCCTCCCAACCACCGCAAAGAATCTCTGCAAGCATCTGCTCAGGCTTCAAAAAAAATCACTCCCTCAGTTTTATCTTTTCCTGGTTATGACAAAACCCCATCCCAATGCAGTCTTGCAGTAGGTCACTGCAGAAGCTCTTTGTTCCCCTGCAGGCCAGCCCATCTGCCTCCAAGAATCTAGACTTGATCACAAATGTATTTTTAATGCACTGGTGAAAGCATTTACTTAAAATTATCTCATTATGCCTCAGGCAATTTTCAATTAAACAAACACATAATAATTATTTCCTTTAATTACTCATCTCTGCTTACCTGCAGCTAGGGCACCTTTGCCCTGTTGCACATCTGAGAGCTGTCAGATTGATTCATTAGTATTTATTTGTTGCTTATTTTCAAAACATACCTATGTACTAAGGGCATTTAATGAAATGCTGCTGATGTCAAAGGGATTTTTTTCTCTAGATGTTGACAGCATAGGCTCAGTTCCTATGCAGTGCTTGGGAGCCTTTTCGGATGCAGAAAACAAGTCGGCTGCAGCAGTTACGGTGAGTTACCAGGATCTAGAGGTGGGTGCTGTGTCTCCAAGGCTTTCCCTCATTGTACCGCACTTATCAAATATAAATCCCACCCTTGTTCTGTGTGTCAGTGAGACTTGCCCCAGTTGGGGGATATGGAAGATGGGATAAAGTTGGGGTTTTTTTACAGCTGTAATCCCCAAAACAACCCACTAGCAATTGCCACTCACATCTACCCTACTTGGTGTCCCTGCTGAGCCCACTTCTAGCAATGGGATGGGAGAATATATTTCTCTCGAACCTCCAGCACAAAGGAGGTCTAATTCTGCTCACAAGCTCTAGAGCCAGCTGTCCCCAAGTTTCTGCCAGCCTGTAAAGTTCTGGTTAGTGCAGGAGCTCTTAGAAATACCTCTGTGCCTGAATGGTCCAATAGCAGAGCCTCAGCTTAGTCTCATCTCAAAATACCAAAGGTCTCTACAAGCACAGCAAGGATTATGTGAGAGAGAAAAGGAGGAAGACTGTGGTCCGGAACCCGCTACCCCAAGCATCTGTCAGCCCAGGACCTTGCAAGGAACAGTCACCTCCAGGCCCACCCAAACACCACTGAAGTTCTGGTGCTTTTATCCTTTTTCACATTCCCACAAAGCTTCCCACAGCTCCTGAAACCTGCTGATTTTGCCTTAGAGAGCAGCACACAGTCAGCTGGGATGCAAACAAGAAAGGGATGGACAATACCTCTTAAAACATTATTAATATGACCGATAAACTGAATTATTTTTAATGAAAACGTGAATTTCAAACTGGATGTCCCACTCCCAACCCTACCCGCTGTCCCTTCAAGCCTTGCCAGGTCTCACTTGCCTCCTTCTGAGCTCCCACCCAGACCCCGTTATGCTCTTCTTGTAAAATTGCATATTGATGCCCTAAGGAGGAGGGCAAATAAAATCGATCTTCCTTACACTGCTGAGCAGCCTCAAGCACTGGTGAATCAGGGAAAGACTCTGTGACTTTTACCTCCCACTGAATCCCCTCAGGCAGGAAGGAGTCCAGGTTGGGCCGTTTGTTCTTTAAATCTCAGTTCCATGCGGTGCAGCCATGTAGAGAGGGCTTTCTTGTACCAAAGGAAACAGAAAATATTTTAAATCTCCTAAATATTGCCAGCCTTTCAATCACATCCTAAAATACTCCATATTTGCTTCCTGGGAAATGCATCCCTGAAACAATTTTTTCTGAGGCACCAAACTGACCTGGTGAATGAACTGTAATGTCACCATGGGGTGAAAAGCACCTTCCCATATCAATATTGTGGCTGAGCACTTTCTGGAGATGTTTTGTTAGATTTCAGTCCCAACTTACATTTGCAGAATTGTAAGTTTCTTTTAATGACCACAAATAACCAACCTTTTAAAAACAATCCTCCCACCAAAAAGGGTGAAACTGTCTCTCTGCAGAAAATTTGTAAGTTTGTTCTTTTTTTGCCAAGTTAGTTGACTGTCTTCTCTTTAAAACAATAGCCTCAGCCTTCATTAAAGTAATGTTTCTAAAACTGTTCTTCCACTGCAAGGTACCTTGCAAATCTATACGTGAACAGAAAATACTGGCAAAGGACAGAAACGATCAGCATCATACGCAACAACCAACCATCATATTACAATGTTCTTCTATGAAAACTGAAACACGCCACGAACAGAAGATTTGAAGATTTTACAAATAAGCCTTCAGTAAACATGACTGAACTGCTCACACGTGTGAAGCTAGTCCTGTACATACGCATTTGCAGGATCAGGGCTTACAGAACCAGGACACAGGGGGAGTTAGAAGATAATTATCCAAAGAGACCTACCATAAATATCTGTGGGCCAAACAGCACCATATGTACTGTATATTGATTTGGTAGTAAAGGGATTACTTGAGCGATAGTGTCTATGCTGTATATTATTCAAATACAACAGATGGGAAATTGGCATGCCATGTAAAATACAAAATTCAATATTCACTCAAGTGGGCTGATAAATTATCATAAACCATTTATGAATATCCCTCAACCATGAAGCCTAATAATAAAATAAAATTAAAAGATGGAACTTTCGCCCCAGCTCTTTCAAATGGCAGAGACAGAGGCATAGTCTGGAATAAGGGCCTTGTTCTGCTATCCAAACTGATCCTAGGCTGTGTCTTCTTCTGCAGATGGTCCCATCAGACCCAATAGAAGGTACATTACTACACATGACACAAGGAGGAGTCTTTGATTTTATCCTGAAGAGGAATATCAGTCATGAGGGAGGCTGGCATGAACTGGTAGGTTTAAAAGAAATAAAGCTGAAGATATGTGGCAGCATTACATATATATTACACTGGTTTTCATGAGCAGTGAGTAAAACAGGAAAACCAGGGCTGCTTGTTTGAATAAGAACGGGAAGAAGATTCATTCAATAGTCCTAGACAAAGACATCAGCATATTGAAAGCACCATGACTACAGGATTCATGCAGAATATTTCACCTAAGGCAGCCAATACAACACAGTGTTGTCTGATCACCCCTCAGTCTGCTGAAAAGACAGAGACTTCAAAAAATAATCTCTAGCAGGGGATAGCATCATCGTTAGCCTTCTTTCCAAGCAGACTGCTGTTTTACATTGGCCATGAGGTGGACAATGGCAGTCACTGAGGTGTTTGGACATCGGATATATTGTGAATATCAAAAGCAAAAGCCAGATTAGAAACAAGCCTCCATTCCCCAGCAACCTACTGGGCTCTTCACATTCCTACAGACAAGGGGGATCCCCATGCTCATAGAAAGCAGTTGTGGACTACTTTGAGCCCCACGAGCGCGGATCATACAAAAAGTAAGAATTCAGGGCAACTAAAATATTTGGAATCCCAAAGGAGGTTGTTTTCTGATCAAAAACAACTTTTAGCCTGGCCTGTGTGGGGCATTTTTTCCTCAACAAGGACAAATTTGGGATCAGGGACACTGATGGGGAGAGAAGGGAGGCTTCGGTGTTGCAGTTTCATTTCTGCAGGAGTCCACCTCAGCAATTTTGGCTGGAAAGTAGAGGGAAACACAGTCGCTACCTAGAAGGTAGCATTTAGCATAGTCTACTAATAAGCAATTTCTGTCTCATGGAGAACAGCTCATACCAGGTCTTAAGTGGGCAGCTAAACTGCTATGTGAAAATTAGGACTATCCTCTGTCTTCCTTCTGTTAGTTTAGATGCCTGATAGACTCTTTTGTCTAGACTGAGTTATTGCACATTCCTTATAAACCTATCTGTAAGCTGTTAAGAGTATTGACAGGAAGTTAGCCAACATGGTACCATCTGGACTAGGTCTAGCCAGTCTCCATGACCATGGCTAGTGATGACCGTGCCTGTCATTTTCAGAGTTATTAGTCAGAAAAGGAAAAATTACACACACACACACACCCCATTTCTATCAGTGAATCATTCTAGAAATAATAACAAAACTGCAGATCTCTAAACATCTCCTTCTCCAGAAGATAAGTCCTTCGGAAATGCTGCATGTTTGCTCAGCAGCATGGATAGTTGTATCCAAAAAAAGGTCTGTAGACAAAAGAAGGCTTATTGTGAATAGCTCTGCTGAGAAAAAAATTAAAGGCTTGCTTTCACCTATAGACAAGATTTTCAGAATGAAGAGGAAATAATTCAGAAGGAATTTATAGTTAGGGGATTAATCCTCAAATGACGCACAAAAATAAATTACCTGATTTTTAGTATTTCTTAGCATCCTGCAGCCTTGTTCAGTTTTCTCCTTGAAAGAAAGGCCACCTGTTAGAGCACTACAATATGGATTTATCTTTAGGTCTTTGGAAAAAAATCTCACTTGTTTCTGCTCTTCAGAGATCAATTCAGTGTTGTAGCTTCTTGCACCCAACTCTGCTCTATCTGTTGGAACATAGGAAGTTCCGTTCCAACACACGGAAAAACTTCTTTACAGTTGGGGTGACAGAGCAGTGGCACAGGCTGCCCAGGGAGGGGGTGGAGTCCCCTTCTCTGGAGATGTTCAAAACCCGCCTGGATGCAGTCCTGAGTGATGTGCTCTGGGCAATCCTGCTTTAGCAGGGGAGTTGGACTAGATGATCTCTAGCGGTCCCTTCCAACTCTGAAAATTCTGTGATTCTGTGATTCTGTCTGATCTAGAAAGAGTGCCACTTCTGTGAATACAATTCCTCTGCTAAACTCACCCCTACAGTAAAAACGTCTCTGTTACTAAATTCCAAGAATTTAGAGGATGACTAGACCGGGAGGCTAGAATTGTCCTGTCCTGCTCTGTTAGCTGGGACACTTCATTTCTCATGCTTTCTATTTAATTTCCTATACTTTGACTGTCTTGCCTATGGAGACCACATAGTCCTTGAGGATCTCTTATTAACAGAATCTGATACCTCTATGCCCCAGGCTCCACTGAGGCCAAAAGTCACTATCATAAGATAAACAGTAACTGCAGAGCTCATTATCAGTATGTGTGCTAGCTCCTTCAGGGGAGAGACAGAAAAGGATGGCAAAGCTGCACATGTCCTTCCATGGCCGTGCACAAAGAAACAGGTGAAAAAACATCCAGAGTCATCTCCTGAATCCAGCTCTCGTAGTAATAGTGCTGGGCAGAGCTGTGATTCAGAGCATTTCACTTGAACTCAGATACTTTACAGACATCAACTAGACTTGACAGCAGCTTCTCATGATGATCAGGGAGGAAAGCTGATTCATGTCTACAAAACGTTTTCTCTAGCAATCACATAAAGCAATTCTTTGGGATTTCATCCTTTTCAAGTCACTGACATCTCTTTCCTCCTTCCACTTTTCTGCTTTGCCTAGCACACGAGAATCACCAGATTATCAACACAGAACACCTCAAGAGACCCTCTTAAATCCATGGTAAATGAGTGTCCTGACTTTCAAGACCCTGCAGCTGTCCCTGTTGATCCTGCTTAGTCTAACGCAAAGAGCTCCATGAAGATCCTCTGCTCCCCTTTTTATACACTGACTTGAACTTTGGGGCCATTGGGCCATAGGCTGAAGATCTGTGTTTTTTCTTGGCCATGGGGGCATTGTGTGTAGACCAGAGTAGCTGCTGGCACACTGCTGATCGCAGTTTTGCATCCTGTGCCTGTGAGAATGAGAACCTGGCTCATTCTCCATCCTTTTTGAGACAATGCCATCTCAAACGCATACTTTGGCCACTGGTTCCCCTGCCATCTTTTTTTACAAATAAGGATTTCAGGCTCTGATCTTCCACAATCTTAGTTGCCACGCAAACTGGGTCCTTTCCCTGCTCCCCAAAACAGTAACTTCTACCTGTAGCATTCAATTTGCATTCAGATGTCTGATCACATAAATGCAGGCTTTTCTTACCTCCCTATTATCTTAACATTTGCTTTACAAGTGACAAGCAACATCACTTTTGTAGGTGTGTAGGTTTTTGCACCCCAAAGTAGCAGTGCACTAATGTGCCATTACTGTAATTAAGAAATACAGGACGATTCAGTAGCAAAGAGGAAAAAAAGACAGAAAGAAAGAGAAGCCCCCTGCAACATAATTGGTCACTGCTATGAATCTTTACTCAGGGGACAGATAGCACAACCAGAGGTAATAGCTTACACACGTATTCTTGAGCTGTGCAATAGATGGAAAAGTGTCCCAGATGGATTGGGCAGGGGCTTAGTTCCGGGATTATGATGAGACAGTGGGTAATTATTGAGTGGCATTGCCTCAGCGCTGATTATATCTGCAAGCTTGTTCCTTTCCTTCAGAGGAAAGCATTGATAAAGATAAACCATGCTGCTCTATGTCCTTCATGTAGCACAAAACAACACATTTCAATCTAACAGGATCAGGTCTCCACTTTGATCACAATCTGTTACCTAGATGTCTTTGCAAATTAATCAGCCCTGCTTGTTTAGCTCCAGTCAGTTTGTACTGCTAAATTAATAAATGTACTAGGAGCAACAGAATACATAATTAAATTCTACAGTTTAATCTCCACATAATAATTTTGACCTTAGTCTGGGGCCTCTGTTATAGCCAGCAACACATTGAATAGACACAGACCTTGCAATGCAGCTTACACTAACAATCTACCTTGAACGATTACTCAGGGGCATCATAATCAAGAGCCACTAAAATCAGAGAAAGCAGGATGCACAATTAGGAAAACAAAATTATAGCCACAGCTTCTGACTACATAAAATAAAAGGGAGCTGATGCAGCGTAGGCATACATCTACGTCAAAAAATATAAAAAGTTACTCTGCCTTGGTTCAGCTAACCAGGAACCAGTTGATGCGCGTACTGGTTAACTGCAGTATCTGCATCAAATGCAACCCAGAAGAGCAGAGGGCAGCTAATGTTCTTCCCAGGAACACCTGCAAACTTTTGAGAGAAGAACGGGTCATGCCATGAAAGGATTTTCTGTGCTTGCCTTGTCAAAGGCAACACCACTGAGTTATTATAGCTGTACAATATATCTGTACACAGTGGACACCTTGCATATTACATGCAACTAATATTCAAATCTGTTATCTGCCCACTAGCAGATAAATGCCTTCCCCTGTGGAAATTCAGTGTCATGTTGCAGGAGCTGTCAAGGGCTTTTTTCCATGCATTTAGACATCCACTTCAGCTGCAGATTGCCCAAAAAGATCAAAAAATGCTAGTGTTTAGGGCTCTGCACCTCCACTGCACATTCATGGGCATCCATACTCACTGACTGAGCAGATGAGAGGAAGACAAAAAGGTAGAGCCTCCTCTAGAGTTTCCTTCTACCTCTGCCTTCTCTATAGACATGGCAGTTCATGGGTACATGTGCCTCCTCACTACTGACAACCAGCACACCTAGACAGACATCCTGGATACTTAGCTCATTTGTGAACTCAAAACCTGTCCATGAGGTTTCTGACCTCCCCACAAGTCTGTGTCTTGTCAATGTACAAGGAGGTACAGATCGACAAAGACAATTTGGAACAGAAGTCCCATTTAGTTGCACAAATGCTTTTTTAGATCTTAGCTTTGTATTGTCATGCTTTGCCATGAGTGTTGTTTACTTGTAACAGTGTTGGTTTAACTTCAGGCTCTTCGGGGCAGAAATGGTATCTTCCTGCCTTTGCCAAGTCTCTGCCACACAGCTCCCCCGGACTCCAGCTAAGGGCTCCCATTGCTGTTTTAGTCAAACAATAATAATATATGTATGATGAAGCTACTCTCTAACTTTCTCCCCAGATGTTTTGTTCCAGAACAAGTGAAACGTCTTGGTGGTCACGAAACAAGAGACAGAGCAAGTAAGGCAGACTTAAAAAGCTTACTGGTGATTTCAGTACTTAGCTTGACACAACTCCCAGGACACTGGGTGACAGCTAACAGCTTGCTGTACAGAGAATCTTTGAAGCTGTTTCTACACAGGAATGTACAGAGGCAACCTATATAACGTTACTTGGTGTCCTGAGAACCCCAGTCTTGATTCTTATTTTACGGACATCACAGACAGCTAGATTTTCCTGTATCCACACACCAAAACCTAGCTGATTATTTCCAAAGAGATTAACTACCATGAATCCCTTCTTTCCACTTGCATCTTCCTGAGGTTACTTGACTAAATAATCAAACGAGTCCCAGACAATGTCTCAATGTGTTGATGGGATCAGGTCAGATATTGCTTTGTTTACTTTTTCTTTTGAGCAGTAATGCTGCAACATGCAGCATAATTGTGCAGGAGATATACAGAGCAATAGTGAGACACACTGGATTAAGTTCCAAGATGAACCTCCAGTCCCCATGTTTAACTTCACCCTTGCTTGCCTTGAGGAGAAAGCTCAGGGTCCCCAAGGCAAAGAGGAATTGCTGGCTGCCACACATTTGACATATTAGGCTCTAACACAAAAAAGCAGTGGGGAAGAATCAGAGAATGCTGTAGCTTGGTTCAAAACCAGCCTAATTCATCTGTACCAATTGGTTTTGATTGGTTGTTTTGGGGCCAGCGGACTGAAGAAACCAACAACGTCACACTACTGCAGTTGAGCCAGATCCTCAATTGGTATATAATGGATCACTAGAACTTGTTCCTGTTGTACAGACACCTATTGTAAATAATAAACTAAAACACTTGCTTTAAAAATCAAAACATTTGAAGAAATAAAGGCAGAAAAACAATGAAAATATCTGGCAGCAATTACATTTATGCATTTTCTTTAAAATATTTAGATTAAAAAACAGCTAGCTGCCTTAATGCTTTGCGATTGGAGATAACATCAGAAGCTTAAAAACCAGTTTGGCAGCCAAGATTTAGTAGACCACATGAGCAGTAAAACATACTGACGGAGCCTGGACTCTTTGTCTAAGACCTAGACTGTGGTAGTTGGCACTAGAATCCTCTAAAGAACCGAAAGTAAATTGTAATATCATTCACTTATCTGTAAACAAATTCAGTGTGATCAGTCCAAGTGAGAGCAATACTCAGAGAACTCAAAATAATTTCACGTTGGTGGTCAAACTCTCAAACTATAGGCAATAATCACATGGGACAGCATACAATTACAGCTAGCAGTGCATGCTTCTGTTAGACTTGCAAGTTCTTTCACCTCTGCTGTCAAGGTGTAAAGCCTCTCTGTGCACACAGTAAAAAGTCTGTGGCCAAAGACCCTGTATTACGGGCACAGATTTGATTCACAGTTTATGGTGCAAGCTTGTTTACCATTTACCTCATTTACCGACTTACTTACCAAAGTTTAGATACAACTCACTGCAGAATGGGGTAAATGGGTGAACTGGAAACTTACTGAGTCAGATAAAGTTGTTTCTAGAAGGTGAAGTTCCCAGTCCATAACAATGTTTTGATCTGATGGAAGCACAGCAGAGATGCAGTAGCAAGTGTAGGGGGCAGACTCTTGAAATGAATCATCTACAAAAGCAAAGGCATCACAATGCATGAGAGTTGTCAACATAACCTCCTGAAAGATAACCAAAAACCAGAGTAAACCAATATCACTAGGCACCTACTGCAAAGCTTGTCCCTGCCTGCATAGGACAGAGGGAACAATTTGGAGGACTACACCTCTTGAGAAGTGTTTTGGAGGGATGGATGGATGGATGGATGGATGGATGGAGTGAGTGAGTGAGTTACGGCACAGCACAGTAGGACTCATGAGCAAACACAGATGTCCACAATGGAGACATGTCTCTCTGAGTTGTTCATCTGCAGCTCCTGTTAATAAATGGAATGAAACAGGCACTTTTAGTATCTGATTCTTCTGGTGTCTATCTTACTCACCTAAGCTTAGATGATTCATACATCTCTGGGCTGAGCTGTCAAATGGCTCTGTGTCCAGATCCTGTTTTGCTTGCCTATCAACTACACACTCGGCCTTATGGCAGCTCTGTGAGGGACCTCTGTGAGAGGTCCCCAGGCACTGCATGCTGGGTAGATAACAGAGAAGGACTCCATGACTGGAGAACCAAACTGGTCCTCTGCAGAGCGAAGTATTCACAGCAAGGTTGTGTGGTGGCTCATGCATTCCGCTTGGTCACACAGACTAACTTCCCCCTGCACTCAGTGTTTCTCCTATATCTGTCAAGGCTGGATATTGGTATGAGGCATAAAGTGGTATCATACTAAATTAATGTGTTTTACAGCCTTTTATACTACAGAGAAGTGTAGGGCACCTTACCACATGCAAGACTCAGGTCTTTTGGCAGATGCTTGTATCATACTCAAATACAGCACTTAATATACTTGTGTGATTTTTCATGTGTGCTCCATGTAAAGTGACACGAAGTACCTTCTTCTTTACACTGTGTACATGCAACATTTATTTTATTTATTAAAACAACATTATACATTATGGAAGAGCAACCAGACATGCTTTGTTTTAAACATTTAATGACATTCTTATAACTAATCTATTAATAATTACTTGTATTAGGAGGCTATATTACCTATCATTATTACTAATCAGCAGCAAGACACAATCAATTTAAATTTTCATATCTATTAAGAAAGGGAGAAGAAATGCAAAAGCAGCATCAGGAAGAAAATTTACCATTCTTAAAGAAGAATAAACAGACAGACTTTTTATACTGAAAGGACAATTCAGGCAATCAGCCTTGTTCACCATTTATATCAATTATAAATTTAAAGATCGACGGGAATATGGAAATCTCTGGAGGCCACGGGTATTAAAAATATTATGCAGAATTGTCATGCACTGCTCTTAAAAAATAAACTCCAAACCTGTGCGTAATGTTGGAGCAGATAAGCATTTGCAGGCAGGTTGTTGATCCAAAGAGAGTAATTAAAGAAGGTGAGGTCTAAACTTGTCAAAGTCATTTTGCCCTACTTTCCTATTTATAGGTTTCAAAATGGAAAAAGCCTTCAAAAGGATTTGCATCCTAGCTTCCCTCTGTAAAATCCTTCTGCAAGAGATTTGAGAATTAGCTGCTGTGCCTGCAGTATATTAAAATCTTTGACAGCCATCCACTTGGGGAATCCCTGGGAAAAAAAAGAAACAACAAAAAAATAACCACCTCACTTTGCTTCAAAAGGTTCACAGGATCACTTGAAAGTGGAGAATAAATCACTGCTCTTCATAATTGTTCCTAAGGCTTACCCATTCGTCGGGGTCCTTCGGTGGGAAGACATGTGTGGCCAGGCTGGTGGTGCAGCCCATGGCCCTCCTGGTCCTGTTCCAGCTGCTCACCTGCTGCGAGCGATGGCCCAAGGTGTTTCCCTGCCCTTCGACCACAGACAGCAGCAGGGAGGAGACAGGAGGGGCACTTCTTTCTCTCTCAGCGCGGTTTGGTCGGACCGGGAGTGGGTCTAGTCGTCTTTTCACCCTCTGCGCTGCAGCCAAGAAATCTGAGCAGGCACTGGAGAAGTGCTGTATGAAAGGTAAAGAGGAGCAGCTCTAAACATCTCTGACAGAAACTTGCTTGAAAAGACAAGTCGAGAGAGAGATGGGTTTTGCTACCGTTAAAGAAAAAATAATTGTTTGGGTGAAATTTTTTTACTTTTTCCTGCACCAGTTAAACCTTCTTTAAACTCCATAGAAATATGTTGATAGAAATGTTTCACATGAAAAAGAAAACAGGTTTTTAACCTTCAAAGCTGAAAAACTCTACATTTTTTTAATTCAATATTTTTAACAAAACCCATCTTGAAAAAAATTTAAAACTACAATCCTGATGGAAAAAAAAGAAAAGAAACATACAAATTGTTCAACTGCTACATTCTCAGCTACAAAAAAAATCCTTTGCATGGACACTTTAAACATCAAGTTTTCCACTTCTCACAAAAAAATAAGAAGTTTGCTTTGGGCAGTTCTCCAATAGACCCAACCCGTGCTTTTTAAAATTGATGACTGAGCCCTACTTTGCCCTGTGACAGTGCAGTTAAACGCGACCTCTGGCTCAAATTATATTCTTATGTCCCATAGGCAAATGCAGAAACATTCGGTGAGTAGACAGGTATGTGCTGTCAGGGACACTATATTATCTGACGATATAATTTTTCACTTTCTCTTATCTTACCTTCCTTGTGGCAGGCCATGAAAAGGCAGGGAGTTATCTAACTCCAATATCATAGCTGTGTAAGTTATGGTAAGATAAAGTTAAGGTAAGATAAAAAGGACAGCTAAAGTGATGAAAATTAAAATATTTCGGGCGAGCCAAGAAAATTGCTGACTCATTCTCTAAACCATTCCGATTATTTGGAAAAAAAAGTCAGTGAACATTTTTGTTTCTTGCTTGCTCACTCAAATTTCCAAGCCATCATTATGAAGTTTAAATGTTTCTCATCACAAGGATTAAAGGTGAGCTGACATGAGCATATATCATAAAAGAAATTGCTTCTTCTACCTTGGAACTTTACAATCCTGAGGGATGAGTAATGCATGAGGAAATGTGGTTTTTATGCCCACAATGATCTTGCTGAAGGAAACAATGTGAAAAGTGTCACTTAGATAATTAAAAATGAGAACTAACAGAAACAGCATCCAGAGACAATCAAAACTTGCCCAGAGGCAAGAAGATAGGCTGGATGCCTCCTTTCTGTTGTACTGTTTCTGATTTTGTGGACCAGTTTTTTAGCTGTATAACATGATGCAAGTCCACCCACAGTCAAGACTAAGCTGGTTTGCAACAGCTGAACGTTTAGTCCACCAGCTTTATGGCATTTTAAACTCCTTTAAATTCTCCCATTTTTCCACTGCTACCACCCTTCCAAGAGAGCATCCATCCCACGACACCTTATCTACAAAGGGCTCTGCAGAAGAAAGGACCCTGCAGCTACTTGAGTGTCCTGGGAGGAAAGGCTGGTGGCTTGCTTGCTACTGTCAAACTGCTTTAGTTATTTTTAGTTCCTTAAATCATAGCCTAAATTGTCTAAGAGTGAAAACCAATGTTTTAGAAAAGAAAAGCCCACTCTCCACTATGTACTGGTGTTTCTAATAGGAGATATCCTCAGACCCACCCTCTCCTTCTTCAGTTTTAAATGAGTCTTCAGATGACATCCTTATTTGCTGCTTCTGCATTGTTCCCACCAACTCGTCCCCTGGTTTGCGGAGATGCAGAGTCACTGACTTCTCAAGCACGCCACATCCCTGAAATCTGGCCATTAAACACAATACTTTTTACCCCAAATATCAAAGGTATCCTGACTCAGGAGCCAAAGGCTCTGCAAGATGATATAGTGACATACCAGTGGTAATTGTTCTGACAAGGACCCTCTGAGCAGTGTCATTGGAGGTGACAGTCACTGGCAGTCTCCAGCTTAGCAGCAAGGTCACTGGGGAAAGGCAGTTTCCACTAATGCTGTCAGGCAGTGGCCATGCACAGCGCAATTGTGTAGACATATTTTTCTGCCCATGACCAGTTCCTGAGTGACCACCATCCCAGGGGGCAAGAAATGGTAAGAAGAATGACAGATAAAGTGCAACACTTACAAATTCCTATACTTTTCCTCTCCAAATGGGAAAAAAGAAAAGAAAAGAAAAGAAAAGTAAAATAACACAAAGGAAGGAGAAAGGGTTTCTTTCATTTCTACAAAGTATCTCTGCTAAGGAACTAGCAAATGCATGGATGTGGAGGACCTCTATCAGAGCAAGCGAGACAAGGATGGAGACCTCCCTCCATTTCCATGGCTTGCCCTTGTCCCCCAGGAGCACGGTTCACCACTCCTGACCCTCGCAAGTGAATAGCTGGGGAAGATGGCCCATTCTCCGCTCAGGTAACGGAGCACAACTCCATTGCACATGGCAGAGTTTTTTTACTTCCCTGCACACCCAGGAACGTGGAGTCTGCCGCCTACCGCAAAGGCTGTATGGGTGCCAATGTCAAAGAGACATTAATTTGGAAAGAGGATACTCTGCAAACTGATATGCAAATAAAAGCCATCAGCAAGGAGATGCAGCAGACCCTCACAGGGGCTCACACACATTGTGCTCTCAGTAAGTTCAGCATTTTACTGACCCAGCCTTCCCTGGAGGTACCACTTGCCCAACAGGTGATGTTTGACTCAGTGGTCATGAGGTGACAATGTGCTAGAAATAGGAAATTCATATCATTTGTATTCCTTTTCCTCTGCTATTCTAAGGGTTGAAAGGGCCACCATTTTAAATTTAATTTACAGGGTATACCGTCTATCTGTTGGAAACACGAGGAAGCAGACCTTGTCCTAGTATTTATCAGACACATGCCGCCCATCTGCTTGAGCTGGGTCGAGGAGGATTTGCTGTTAATCCTTCAGACCCATCTGCAGGGGGTTCAAAATGCTGACCAGAAAGCTAGACAAGATGAGGTTTATTTAATTAAAAAAACTGCTCCGGAGGTTACTGGAAATCACTCTGAAGAAGAAATAGCTTTTGATCATGTCACTTCTAGGGAAGGCGGGAGGGGAAGGGGGATGGGGAAGGCAGGCAGAGTTTGCATCAAAATAAGACTGTGACTATCAGTAAATAAATAAAATGATAGAGCTGCACCAAATAAACCTGTTCCCATGAGGAAACATTTCTATCTACCTGTTACATCAAATACAGAAAAACTAAGCCCCCATTCCAGCTTGGATGTTTCGCCACCACACGGCAGGGCTTGGCCTCTAATCTGGGCCAAGTATGAAAGGCAGAAATTGGGTTACTCGCGCACGCACACACACACACACACAAACACACACGCTAATCTGCAGGTTTGTTTGCATGGGTCTGAAAAGAAGGCAGACACAACCTAGAAAACAACCCCAAAACTGCAGCAGGTTAGCACTTTAAAACCTGGCGTTTATGTTTGCCTGCTCTTTGGAAGAAACACCAGTTTCTAGGGAAGATGGCTAACCTGAGCTTCATCACTTTAACATTTAATTGCAGCTTTTCATAATCAGGGCAACCACCATCCAAGATCCATTTATGTGGAAGTGAGAAACAATAAAATCCCATCTACATTTGCTCTGCTGAAAATGGACATCTGTTAGTAACGATATTATTTCTAATGAAATATTATGTACACAACTGGTTTAATGCAGTGCTGCCGTTTGGGAGAAGTGGCTTTTTGCGGGAATAATCCTTGTTCTTCCAGCTCCTGATTGTTATTTTATAGCAATATAATGCATGACAATTTTCAAAGTAACTCGTACAGACAATTTGCCCTTACCTCTCCCAGGGCTCTTTGAAATGCTGTGCCTGTTCCTAATCAGATTCCTGTACTGGGGGTTACACAATCATTTTCTTTTTCTTTTCTTTTGTTTTAAGCACAAACATCCTTAGAAAAAGCAAAAGCAGAGGCAGAACTGAGCACCAGGGAGAACAACAAGCAGCAAATAGCAATAATCCTGACAATAAGCTGTGAAACAGGGTCTGGCATTGCTGGTCCTATACCTGGCACACCGGTGAAATACAGCTCCATCTAGGGACAAGGTACATCCATCCTGCAGAAGAGATAAATTTTGGAAACCATGACCAGGAACAACGGGGAGATCTTATTCTCCTGCAGAGTGGCAAGTAAAGATTCATGCTGCTTGGGATCAGATAGCAAGCCTTCTGCTTTGTGGCTGAAGATAACCTCTGAGCAAAGTAACTTTATCTACAGCAAATTATTCCTTAGCTTCCCATTGCAGGATTTGCTTCACCTTAGTCTGAAGCAAGTGGTGCTGGCTACTATCAGATAGAGGGCTAGAAGGATGTCTGCTTTGATTTAATAGGGAAGTTCCCATGGAAAGTGCTGGGGCAAAGTAAGAAAATCTCATCCAAAGATTGTGGAGAGAGAAATTCACTGAACTTCTCTTATGATGACCAGGCTAACCAACTATGCAGAGATTTGACCACATAGATATAAGGTCTCTGATGTTTAGCAGGCTACTAAAATAGGTAATAATAGATGAAATAGATAGACAACTCTTCTGGATGTACAGCTTCAAGTTATCTGTGAGTCTTTTGTTCCCCTGACTCTTCCAATCCACATCTTTTTAGTTTTTACTGAGTAAACTGGGCATTTCCCGTAGTTGTTTCTTCTCAGTCATGTAAATGTGACATTAACCCTTCCTAACTGTCCATCCTGTGTGCTCAGAGCCCAAGGCTGTGAGAAGGATCCCACACCCAGCCACGCCTGGCCTTGCTACAGGGACAGAAGACATCACTGCTTCCTTAATTAACCTTAATATTTTTGCTGGCAGTTACTTCATTCAAAGCAGCATCGACAGAAATAAATATGCACCCCTACTTGCCAGCGCAAGCTTTGGATTTAAAGTACTGCTGAACTGATATTTCCAAGACACTAGACTGAGAGTCAAAGCCACTCAGGGTGACAGCATGTTTCCTTCTGCCACCTCCATCAGAGGGAGCGTGTGTGCGAGCACCTCAGGTTGCCGCAGAGTCCACCAGATCCCCTTTAATGGGTATCAAATCTCTGTGAGGCCTGAACATCACAAGGCAAAACATCTATTTCAGACACCTCATAGGTCTTAAAGGGAATTCTTAACGAAAGTATTTAAAAGGTAGCAAAGCCCAATTTCCCACTACAGATACTTAAAACGCAGACAGATCCTGTGTTTACAAATGCAGAGTGGAATTTGCACATGCAATTAAGTTGATTGACATTTTCTCACTGTGTAGATACCTTCATCAGGAAACATTTGTGCAAGCAATCAAGAGAGATATATTTTTAAATGCCCACCCTGGCATGCAGAAGGAAACGTCCCAGCCAGGCAAGGAAACAGCAAGGACGCAACTTAGATGAATTCATCTGGGCGCTTGTCAACAAATGTAATGAACAGGAAACCAGAGAAGCAAATGACAAAAGCCATTGGTTCTGGGAAAAGTGCCTAAGAGATGGTGTTAAAAGTGTCTCAGGAAAAAGCAAAGATCACCTGGTATGTCATTTTTGTCATAATTACTTGGCAAAGAAAACAGTGAAGTCAAAAATCACAGTGGTGCACCACAGCCCTCCTGTTAACAAAGCGAGGCTATCGATCCCATCACTCATTTATTTAGGAGATAGAATTTTAAACAGGAATGAGAACATAGTTACCATCAAATCAGCTGTCAGCTGGATGTCACCCTAGGCAATTAGCATGCTCCTAATGTGCAACAAATTCTAAGCCCAAATTATGTCCTCAGATGCCTGTGTTCAGCTCACACTGACTTTGCAGAACACACGGTTTAGAGCACAGAAACAACAGAAGATCTGCAGGTAGATATTGCAGAGGCTTTAGACAAACAGCCTTGGCCGGGAGAAAAGAAACAGGAGAGGAGATCTACCGTGGATGCTGCTAACAGAGCAGAAAGTGTGAAAAACCCTTCCTGCCAGACTAAGTAAGCAAGCCTGCAAATGTGCTGTCTTCTGCCCAAAGCAGCACTGGAAATGGACTGTAAATACATTTGTAAGCACTACAGGTAGTTAGCTATTAATATTTCTGGGGCTGACCCGTGGCAGGTATAAGTCATCCAAATTCCACTGATTTCCTTGGTTCATACCAGGTGTGGCTCCATCTCTGTGTTATTAAAGACAATAAATCTCTTCTTTGGGCCAAATTTAGTCCTAGCTATGTCACTGTGATGGGATTAGCTCTACTGAAACTAATGGGGGAAAGTCTGAGCTCACGTGGGAACGCAGAACAGAATGTGGCTGCAGTGTTTGTTAAAGTAGAAGAGAAGCACCTTCACACACACATACATATGTGAACCTATATGTTGCGTGTTGGATTGACTGAACATTTCCCCTTAGAAAAAAGAGGAAACAAACTACTTTTCCTTCAAAAAATGATATTGCACACAAACCAAGATTTTCCACACAAGGAAAAAAATGTTTCCCAAGAATGTTCCAGTCAGAAAACTGATGGTTCTTGTTTTGTTCTACACTTACCTGAGCCAGCACACTGCGTGTTGGAAAACTAACGATTCCCCCAAGTAACTCAACTGCTGGAAGAAATAAGGGCACATTATGGTAGATACAGTTTAGGCAGTGGTGGGCTTTCCTGGGATCACAGGAAGCATAGAGCTACAGCTCCTGTAAGCAAGAGGCTGTTCAGGCAGAAGCAAATGATGACCTGATTCAAGCAAAAATATTTCATTTTAACTCAAAATGTCAACATGAAACACTCTGACATTTGCAAATCAATTCTTTTTAGGAACTATGTGTTCCAATTTGAGATGAAAACAAATATGAAAATACCAGAATTTCCCATGGGACAGAAATTCTATTTTTCAATGAACAGTATGAGCTATCTCTATCGAGAGGGCACTTGTCCATTTCAAAGCCACTGTTTTCTATGGCTATGTCTAAACTTAAATAAAAGACAGTCAGGGACCAAATACTCATCTCAAAGCCACAGTGCACCTGGAGATCCCACAACTTCCTGATCCCCTGTTCCAGTGTACCCTCACGTGGAGAATTTTTTCTTGATACCTAACTGGAATTTTCTCTGATGCAATTTGTGGCTGTTGCCTTTTGTTCTTTTGCAGTGTGCCTCCAAGAACAGTCCGTCTCTGTCTCCTCTATGACCATTAATTCATTGAAGACAACTTGTAGATCATTGAAGCCAACTTGTAGATCATAGATCTCCTCCCAGCTTTCCCTTCCTCTGGCTGAACACACCCAGGACTCTCAGTCTCTCTGTGCACACCCTGTACTGCAGGCTCCTGATCACCTTGGTGGACTCTGCTGTTGGTCCGTGTCTCATATCAAGGAGCCCCAAACTGTACACAGCTCTGCATATTTAATCAACGAGTGGCACAGGTGACAAGGGGTCTGATGTTTGAACTTGCTGCTTGCACTTGCTTTCCTTAGCAGCAGTCTGCTGGATGGTTTCAATGGCATTTTCTAACTCTTAACAGAGAGTGACAACAATCCTGTGTACTGTAAACCAGTTCAACTCATCTTTGTTGGTGATATGGATGTTGGAATGGAGTGCACCCTCAGCAAGTTTGCAGATGACATCAAGCTGTGTGGAGTGGTCGACACGCTGGAGGGAAGGGATGCCATCCAGAGGGATGGCACATCTCGACCAGGACAGGGTCGAGAGGTGGGCCTGTGCAAACCTCATGAAATTCAGCAAGACCAAATGCAAGGTCTTGCACATGTGCTGGGGCAATCCCATGCACAAATACAGGCTGGGCAGAGAATAGATTGAGAACAGCCCTAAGGAGAGGGACTTGGGGGTGTTGGTTTATGAGAAGTTCAACATGAGACAACAATGTGCCCTCACAGCCCAGAAGGCCAATTGTATCCTGGGCTGCATCAAAAGAAGCGTGGCCAGCAGGGCAAGGAAGGTGATTCTGCCCCTCTACTCTGCTCCCGTGAGACCACACCTGGAATATTGCATCCAGCTCTGGACCCCCAACGTAAGAAGGACATGGACCTGTTGGACTGGGTCCAGAGGAAGGCCACAAAGATGATCCGAGGGCTGGAGCACCTCTCCTGTGAAGACAGGCTGAGAGAGTTGGGGTTGTTCAGCCTGGAGAAGAGAAGACTCAGGGGAGACCTTACAGCAGCCTTCCAGTATCTGAAGGGGGCCTGCAAGAAGGCTGAAGAGGGACTTTTTACAAGGGCATGTAGTGGTAGGATGAGAGGGAATGGCTTCAAACTGAAAGAGGGCAGTTTTAGATTAGATATCAAGAAGAAACTTTGTCCAGGGCGAGGTTGGAGGGGGCTTTGAGCAACCGGTTCTAGTGGGAGGTGTCCCTGCCCATGGCGGGGGGGGGCGGGGGAGGGGGGCAGAACTAGGTGATCTTTAAGGTCCCTTCCAGCCTAAACCATTCTATGATTCTATGGTAACTCTGTGGGCTTCAAAATGGAGCCTCGCTGATTTATACCTGGTCTGGATGTGTCTGGCTGACTCCTGGACAACTCCATTACAATTCCCATTTTAAACAGATGAAGCCACGACTGCAAATCGAATAGCTAAATACCCAATGACACAACAAGTGTTCCTGGGAAGAACAACCCAGTTACGGAATTCATAAATGGTCAATAGCATTTGGAGCTGTAGATTGTGTGGTTTTGGGGGCAGGAGTGGCAGATCCCAGCATATAAGCAGAGAGAAATGGAAAAGTAAACATTCAAGAAGAGCAATACGTAATTCTTTGCACCAAAGCACACGGTAGTCATGCTACAAAGCCGACTGTGATGAAAATGCTAAATGTATTTTCAAGCAGTTTTTCATCATCTTGTAGTGCAAAGTAAGAGCTGGAAACAAAAGAGGGAAGCCAGCTCTGCACACCTCCAGCCAGGGCTCTGTGGAGAAACACTGACATCAGGAAAAACAACCTTAAGCCACAAGCCACCAGAAAGTGCCCAAACATCCAATATGAATAACCACCACTACATGTGACTGCCTTCTCTTGAAACCCTGATCATGAGTCTGGGCACCAACTGCTTTTCCCCATCCCACAAACCATCCCTCATAAAAACAGATACCCTGCGTGGGGATACCTGCTCTTTGGGTTGCCATTAACATTGTGTTTCCATGGGATGTTCCACCTTTCTTGCCAAAGGATGAGCTCCCCAGTGTCTTTGGTAGTGCCCTGTTTCCTGTGCCTTGTTACCAGGGGTTTACATCTGGCCAAGGGAGGGCTGTGCTCCCCAGATACCTCTGGAAAGGCTTTCCCCAACCTAGCTTTGGAAGAGACCCTAAAATACCCAGAACATGAAGCTTTCTCCCAGTTATTCATCTTATAGTCTCACCTTCTGTTCTCTTGTCTGTTCCAAAATATTTAGCCTTTACATTTCAGCCAGACAAACTAGCCACCTTTGACTAAACCTAGGCTTCCACGCTATCACAGCAATTACGTATCTCCTGTCTCCAATTTCTTTAAATAGAGCTGATTAATATTCAGACTTTGCAATCCCTTGATTAAACAAGACACCCACAAGGAAGACACTACTAGAGACCGGTTGCCAAACTGGAAACTCCCTGTCAAAAATTATAAAAGAAAAAAGAAAAAAAACCACACAGGCTCTTTCATCTGCTTCCTACGAAGACTCAGCTGTGTCTGTGTCACTGTGCAGAAGGCAATAAGAGACGATGTCGACAGATGGGGAGCTGAGGACACAATTCACCCAGCCTTCAAGAAAGCTTACAGTCCCGTACTATACATTAATCCACAAGGTCAGTAATGGGGAGGGGGGGAGACACTAACCGTGTAAGCAGATAAAGAATTAAGATGGAGGTAGCAGACAAAGCAGGCATGTCTGCAGTATTTAGTGTGGATGGGGGAATCTGGTGGAATGTCACAGGGGGCATTTCAGCTACGGGGCCCTTTGCCAAAGGCATGACCAAAGGGGAAGAAAAGAGCAGAAGGAAAGAAAAGGTGCAGGAGACACTCATCCAAGTGACAGTCAGTGCTGAACTGGGAGTAAATTAATCCAGGATGACACTGACAGACTAGGATTAAGTAGCTCACCCGTGTCATTAGGTTGCATGCACATATAGATGAGCTAACAAAGATAGGGACAATGCTTACCCCAAATAATTGAGGACACAAGGAAAAAAGGGTCAAGGGAAGGTTACAAAAATAGTAGATTAGGAAGCATCCAGCGAAGTCTTTCAAGTCAGCCCTTTCCTCACTCATTCCCTTGCTAAAATATCAATTTCTATTCTGATCGCCTCTCCAGTCACCCACCTGACTTCCTTTTCTTTCTTGTTCATGTCGTCCTCTTCCAGCCTGTCCAAAATATCAATTTCTTTTCTTGATTTACCACACATGTTGTCCTGCTCTCCAGCCACTACATTACCTCCTAGCCCTCCAATGCAATCCTATCAAGCTCTACTTCTTTCATAGAAGCTATTGCTATGGTTCAGTTGACAATGGGTAACTTGCTAAGAGATGTTAACTCAGTCACTTGCCATCATGGATCCAGAGCAGACACAACCAATGCACATGACTTTGTAAAATGGTTAAGACTTTTAGGTTACAGTCACTGAGCTGAGACTGCTAAATAGTGGGCTCTGCTTCTCTCTTGCCCGCACCACTGAATTCGTGTGTGACCAGGTGCATCACCTCGATTCTGTAGTTTAATTCCTCCTTGCCTTTGCCGAGCCACCTAACTCCTTCACCTGAAATCTGCCCAGGCAGTTCTTCTTGCTTTGGTGATGTGAAGCAAACACGGCGCAGCCTTTCAGGTATGGTTTCAGAACCGGTTTAAGGCAATCTACAACAGCACAGCTGCCAATAAAGGACAGGGCTACATTTTCCTCTTCGTTCATGTTGGTTGATACGCTCAAATTTTAATTATTTCTGGGGCTGAGGTACAATTCACTGCAGAGCTACAAGACCTCTGCAGTGGGCACAAGCGAGGAGGTGGACATGCACATCTGGAGATGGAGGCAGCAAATGGTTTCAGACTCCACCTCTGAGCTCTCCTGCAGTACAGATAGTACTGACAAAAAGAAATCAGGGCTTTGCATATAGTGCTGCTCTGTCCATAAGCTTGCCTGATACTGTACTTTGAGTTTCTTTAGTGCTTGCCCGTTCAGGGTCCTCAGTGCTCTCTGCCAGCAAACTTTCACACTCCCACACTGGAATAATGAAAGCTGAAGACTGGTAATACTCACACCAGCGTGAAAGTGGGTTAAATCACGGCTGGTAAATTAAAAAATGATCAATCTCACTCAGAGCTGGCAATGAGATAAGGCTTAACTATGTATCACCCAAGTGGGAAAAAGACAAGAGCTGTTTCCCCTCCAAGGCCTCTGTTAATGGCATCTCTGCCCAGAGCAGGGACATTCATCAAAGACGTGTGGCTATCCTTTTGTTTCAGTTTTCCTTCCTCCAGACTGTTGCAATTAGCATTTCTTAATGCAGCTCAGCTGAAACTGCCACTAATACAATCCAAAGTTGCTAACTACAATGTCATTGTACACCATAACAAATGTTTGCTTAAAGATCAATAGGTGAGGCCAGTGTTAATTGTTAAATTAAACATAAACATTGTCAAAACACATCTATCGTTATTCTTCCACCTGATGACATGAACCTGGAGATCCCTTGGTGACCTTATATTCAGGCTCGGTGACCTTCAGGTGGTTTGCATCAGATTATCTTTACCTTATGCAAACTTAGTGTTTTAATTGATCATTTTAGAATACAGCAGATTGCAGAACTCATGTAGTCTCAGGAGGGTATTTCTTTGACAAACATTCTCTGTGGGGGTAAAAACATATATAGGGTACTTGGGAACATTTGTAGGGTACAGGGAAACTTGGAATTAAATATGACACAGTTTGGCTGCGGCCTTTCATGATAACGTCCATTTCTAACCTGCCTTGATTATCTGCTGGACTCACCAGAGCCAAGAAAGTGTTGTAAAACAGAGTACTTCAGGTGACAATTTCCAGATGCTTTGCTGACTGGTGGGATTCAGTTCCTACTGTCTAGTCATAGGAAGAGTCACAGTTCTGAGGACGGGCACCATGGATGATGCAAGAAGCCTCTATTGGTGAAGATAAAAAATACTGGGCTCCAGCACAGCACAAGCACCATTGCTCCCAGTGAACAGGTAGTTACATTGCTTGTAGCAGTGAACAGGAACTAATTCCTGCTCTGCACCACCTTCCTACTGTGCTGCTATTGCCAGGTAATTAGAGCTTGCTAGAGGCAGCGGAGAGCCTGAAACAATTACTCCAACATGTATTATCTGTCATATGCATCTTAGGATGTTAAATTCACTGTAGAATTTGGAGGGCTATTCTAAGTCATTGAGTCTGTTTCTTTACACCACAGGGAACAAAGCTGCACAGGTTTCATTGGTTTATCAAACACCATCTTAAAACTATTGAATTTTTTTTGTCCCAATCACATTGGTGGGGTCTGTTGCAGAGCCCCTTTCCTCTGTCAGTTAAAAGCCTCCCTCTAACTTCCAGCCTTGATTTATTCAGAGCCAGTTCCTGCCTATTTGTTCTTGTGCCAGCATTTCAGCTTATATAGCTCTTATCCCTCCCTAGTGTTTACCCCCCCGATGCATTTCTGGAGAGCAGGCCTATCTCTTCCCAGCCTTCATGTTATTAGGCTGAACAAGCCCTGGTCTTTCAGCCTTCCTTCATAAAAGAGGTTCTCCATTTCCCTAGTCACCCCAGTAACCCTGCCAGTCTGAATCTTAAACATGGGTAACCACAACTGTCCCACTCACGTTTTCCTTCGTGTCTTCTGTAACAATATTAACATTACTATAGTTCTACAATAAAATGCATATATTCTAGGATTGCGGTTGTTCTGTTCACAGTCAGGTTGCACAGTGGCCCATCTTCATTCCCCAAGCATTTAACACAGTCTTTCGCTCTGCCTGTCTTTCAAGCTGAAGAGCCCATGGTTTAAGGCAGCAACTTCTGTTATTGGTCCCAATGTGCATTGACTTTGTACTTCACAATACCCACATTCTGTAAGTTGATACAAATCAACAGCACTCCCAAATTTTCTATCAGCAGTGTGTTTCATTAACTTAAGCAATTCCATAACCACTTTCCAGTTCCTCATTTCTTCTTCCCAAGTCACCTTCCATCCTTGCCCCTTTGACCACTCTTTGCACCATGACAGAACACTGGTTTTAATCCTCACCTTCTCCATCGTCATCACAAATTCCCTGTACAGCACAATATATTCAGTTCTTCAGAGTAACCCAGCTACACTAGGGCATCACACTGTTCTTGACTTCTGCTCATTGAAAGCTCTCCAAGGAGCCCAGCGCAATCTCTCTCTCACAAACCCATCTTGCATTTATCCCATTTTTCATGTGCCTTCACTTGTTCAGTTATTTAAAAAGCTGCTCTAAAGCATTGCATAGTATTGAGGTACAGCCAGGAGTTTCCCTAATCACTTTTCAACAGCTGCTCCATCCTTTATTACAGGTACCGTGTTTGCTACTTTCCAGTCAAATGCTCAGGGCATAGTACTCAGGCTTTGAACAGTTTGTTGAGAATCTTTGCTACAGGGATGGTGATTTCATGTGTCAGTTCCTTCTCTCTCCTGCGACTGATCTGATCCTTACAGACTTGAACACACAAAGGGCTTGGAGTTCTGCGTATTGCACATGAACCTCTCCAGTTCTATTGACTCATTCCCATTAGCCATCTTCATCCCTAGGGAAAGCTGAGGTAGGGTCCCTTCAATGTCTGGATGACACATACTAATTCCTAACCCATACTTATTGCATGGTAGACCCATTCGTTCTTTTCCTTTTCATTTATATGGCTAGTGAGCCTTTTCTTTTTTCTTTTCCTTACTGTACAAGATCCTCTCAGTTCCATACCCTAACTTTAGACCTTCATCTCCTAACCTTCAAGACAGGGCTTCTTTACCTGATCTACCCCTTCCTTGGTTGCTAGCACATTCCATTTCACTCCGTATACCCTCTTCAAGGCTACTATTTATCTGCTCAGGTCTAAATCCCTTCCTGACAGGTTTTCTCACTGGTGAGCAATGCAAAGTCCAGATAGTTGCTACACCTTCTTTTAAAGAAATTGCCAGCATTTTACATGTCCAAACCCTTGAGTTGTCCTGTCCTACTAATCTCACCTGCTTTAGACACCAGCATGAGTTACTGCTGGCTATGAAAATGTATTTACAATTTGGGGGCCCTCTCTTTGCCTTTTTTTACAGGAGGGCTGAAACCATTAATAGTGTTAACATGTGTAAACTACCTACTCAGTGAAGGGCGAGATGAATCCTGAATGCTTGTACATGCAAGCTGTCTTCCCATCTCTAGGCAGCTTTTCAGTAACAGGGAACGTGTGAAGCTTTGTCTGTCTTGGCTCTGATAAACAGCCTGCTGCTTTTTATAGTCCCTGGTTGAAGCCTAGACAACACCCCAAGCACCAGTTGAGATTTTGAACCCAGGTTAACAGGTAACAACTCTTCTGCACTATGATCATCCCATAGATCAAATTGTCTGCCTGTATGATTGAGGCTACACATGTCTCTTGTCAAGTCTGCACTGGCACGACTGAACTGTTATCGGTGTTACACAGAAATAAGTTGCCTTCTGATGGGATTCTTGAGAGGAGCACTGCGTAAACCCTGCAGTTTTAATTTGCTGGAAGGAAGAATACCACTTTGATATTCACCCTCACTTCTGTCAAACAAGATACGTGCTCTGATCTGCCATGACTGCAATTTCATAACTTCAGAAATACACAGCCGCACAGCAGCGAGGACGTGTTTTTGCTAAAGTCAACAAACCCAACATGATACTCTTTTAGGTTTCCTCTTATTTTTCACTGTGTTGTTAAGGGTGTTTGGTCCTCTCCTAACAAACATATTTATTCATGTTACACAGATTTGAGATTTGACAATTACCTAAAAGCATGCAAGTCTCAAGCTTTGTAAAAGCATGCAAGTCTCAAGCGTATCAGGATCCATGATAAAACAGTAATAATAAACACTGAAATTTCACCAAGAAGGACACGCAGAGCTAGAATTAGGAGGACTGCTAAAAACTTGAAACAGCCTCCTTACATCCTCTTCTTTCTGAAAAACCGAACAACAAAGCAAGAGACAGAAAGAGATAGAGATCTCCAGAATTCAACTTCTCCACACCATTAATTATGGCAGTTAGAAGAATCAAGCGCTTTGGACAGATTTTGCCCGGATTCAGGAAAGCGCTTTAACTTGGGTTTAAGTTTACCCTCTGTTTGGAAAGTACTTAAGCATAGGCTTAACTTCGAGCAGACGTTTAAGTCCCCTTGACTTTAACATGTGCTCAAGTGCTACCTACAAAGGAAGCATTTTCCTGAAGCAGGAGACCATCTTGGCTTAGGCACTGGATTAGCTGCCAAGAGACAGGGATTTGTTCCTGGCTCTACCCCTGGCCATCCACAGGGTGAGCCCAGGCAAATAACATCCCTGCTCTGTGCTTCAGTTTCACCACCTGTAAAATGGAGCTAACTGCACCGCCCTTTGCAAAATGCTCCAACGATGACACATGAAAAGCATTATATTTAAGAAGTACACATTCATATCGTTATGCTTGGGGCTTTCTTGCACCGTCCTTTCAAATAACTGGTGCTGGCAACTGCTGCACAACGAGGGATCTCGGCTGCGCATCCTCCTTATCCTTCCCTGTTAATTCAGTGTAAGGGCTGAGTGTATCAGCCGATTTCCACTGTTATACATCTCTTAGAAACACCTTTTTTTTTTTTTTTTTTTTAGTTTTAGCATAAAAAATTCCATTGAAGTTAATGGGTTATTAAGTTGTTGGATGCATTTTACACCTTCATATGTGAAGTGAGTTTGGATTTTCATTAGTTAGAGCTAACACCAATTTTCAATAAAATATTAACCAAACACACACAGAAATAGTTCATGTGGATCTATCCACTACTTCAATAAAATTAATAGACTTAGATATTTACTCTTGCCCCAGCAGTAATATTTTCCCACATTACATTTCAAACAATGAAATGACACTAAATTCATTTAAAACAAATTTATATTATTGTTATTTTAAACAATACTTAATTCAATTTCAGTGTTTGGCATGCAAAGTTTGAAAATATCAATATTATTGTTTAATGTAAAAAAATAATAATAATTCAGCCACAAATTATTAGCATATGCAAGCTTCCCAAATGACTTCCAGGGCTGGTATTTACATTAAACTGAAAATGAGCAAAACCAGCCAGATGTAACTGTACCATACGGAGAATGGAGCTGCTAAGATTTAAAAAAAAGAAAAAGAAAAAGGGGATTCAGCCCCAATTTCAATCCTCTCACCTGCACTTGGTGGTAGCTCGTCCAGGGAAGAGTCACCACAGGTTTGCTGTGGCTGAACTGAAAAGAAAACAGAGGGACACGAATATGAAAAGAGATGGGGAGGCAACCCGCACGTTGCTCACTGTGGAGATTTTGGGGCTATATTTGTCACTAGCAAACCTCTAAATATGTGGCAAATAGCATCACGTCCCTCACAGATGGGGAAACTGAGGCACCGCAGCTCTTCTTACCATGGAGAACACTGGAGATACGGCCATGCAGGTGGTGGGACACGAGCCCGCCGCCATTGCAGCCCATCCTCCGCGCCACAGCCCAGCCCTCACCTCTCTGTTGTCCCCGCGGTCAGCACGGCTCCTCGCACAGCAGGATCTGTCCCTGCTGAGACAACACCCCAGCCGACAGCCTGCCCTCCGCCATGCAGCTGTGGTAAAGGCTCC
>NW_009661375.1:5395931-5426382 GCF_000708025.1 Charadrius vociferus | reverse complement strand
ACCCCCCCCCAGCCGACAGCCTGCCCTCCGCCATGCAGCTGTGGTAAAGCCTCCCCACAGGGCCAGGGGGCGGCGGCAGCCATGTTGTGTGTGCCGCTTGCTACTGCGGCTTCCTGTCATGGCGGGCCCTGAGGGGACCGTGCCTGGAGGGCAGCAATATTATTGCTTAGTAATAGTATATTTATTTACTATAATATAATAACCTACATTGTTCTACCTCTAATATATTATTATAACCTTTAGATTAGCCCATATGCTGCAGCAACACTGTGTGTCAGGTTCCAGCTCAGCACAGAGCGGGGCTGGGGGAGCACAGGCCATAGTGACAAGCACTTCAGAAGAACAACTCTGCCCAGCTGTTTCCTTAAAGGCTATCAGATGCCTTGTGGTATCTTGGCCTCCCCATGGTCTTGTTGGGAAAAAGGCCATTTTAATCTTTTGGGCCAGATATTTCGGCTGAAGAAGAGGAAGGGGATTGGAAGTAAAAGGAGGTTAAAATAAGCCCTGGGTTTGTTTGAGCTGCCTGGAGGCTGCTGAGAGGATGGCAGCATTTGCAGAAGTGAGGTGCTGATTTCTTGTGCTTTCATCCCAGGTATGACGGGTTGGGACAGCCGACCAGCATCCCCCTGTACCACAGGTGTTGCTGAGCCATGCACTCTGTCCCATGGCCAGAGCAAGCTGTGGGATCAAACCCTTCTGCACGTGGGATTTAACACCAACTCACGGGGAAGCAGTGTCAGCACTGTGCAGGTGAATCCCACTTTGCACAAACTATATTTGAAACAACCAACTTTTCAAAGCTTGTAAACCATGTGGAGAGTCAAGATAAATAACTCACTCACGACATGTCCCCGCATGCTCCACCAACAGGAAAGAGATGCTCCATCACTTGGAAACAAGCTCCTCCCTGAAAATTGCCAGGATGGCTCTTGCTGAGCTTTCCTGCTAATGACAACATACCGATGGAGCCTGGGAATGCCCACAGAAAACCAGTGACTCAAGGCAACCTTTGAGGAAATCACAAAGTATATTTAGATTCCATCTTTACCTGCTAACACGGTCCTTTAAAACCCTTTTAACAAAGAAGCAGTCGCCTTTCGAGGATGCCTTCCCCATGTTCAGCACTCAGAGGAGCTCTGATTCAGAATGAAACAAGTGGCTAGAGGAGTGTGTGGGTATTTAGCTAATTATATGTTTGGTAAATTTGTGTTTTAAAACAATGCTGCTTGTCTCCTCCCTTTTCAGAGTGCCAGTTCACTGGAGTGTTTCCCATGGATTGGCAATTAGATGTAATTAGGTCTTGTGATTTCCGTATTTGTCTTTGTGTCACAAAGTTTACTACTAAAAATGCTCATTTTGATGGTAGGCGTTTTCTAATTGCTTACAGCCTGCAGCAGTAATAGAAACCATTGGCAGCCGTAGCACCTGAGTTTACTGTTGGATCAAGGCATTACTCCCTGCTCAACTTTTCAGGAGGATTTTGCAGCTCCAGAAGTCTCAGCCAGCACTTTGTCTGGGTCAGCTGCACTGAAGTCAAGGACAGGGGACTTTGACCTGCCTGCTGGCTCACAGGGCAAATAGCTGGTAATTTGGGAGGTGGGTATGAAGTTAGAGCCCAAGGTTAATAGCTGCTAAAAATTTAGAGAGGAGGAATTGAGCTCTTTGTCTTTTTTTCCAGAAAAACGTGTCGGTGTTGAAGTGCTAATTTACAAACCTTTTCAGGTCTGAGACTGACATTACCTCAGCCCCATGGAAGGCGTTTTTGCACAGTTTGTAGAAGGGACCAGTCTGCTGTGCATTTCCAAGTTGGATAGGATAAGAAGAAACAGGATTAAGATGCAAAGGGAAATATGAATTAGGCAGTAGGAAAATCTCTGCAGAGTGAGAATTGCGAAGTGGTGAACTAGGCTGGTGGTGGTGCAGTTTCTTCTGAACTGGAGATCTTTAAGAACAGGTTAGGGAAATATCTAGCAGGAGTTATTTTGATTTTGTGGAGTACTGGGGCTGGGAGATGGACTGAATAGCTTCCTAAAAGTTATTTGAGCCTTATTCTTTGGTTTCACAAGTAGCACAGGTCTTTCTCAGCTCACCATTGTAGGTAGTGTCTCACTCTGTGTGTGCATTTGTCATGTAAGTCATATGGGCACCAGTCCCCTCTCCTGGCTGGATCTTCTAAGCTCTTAAATGCATTCCCCTGAAGAGTGCATAGCAGAAGGGCGTATTTGACAAGCACAATTGGAGATAAGCAGCCCTGAGGAGTTTTAGGACACTGAAGAAAGAAAATAATCTTCTGGTTTCTTCTTTGCACAAAAAAGATTTAAAATTACTCCAACCCCTCTGGACAGCAGAAAGAGACACTCTAAACCAGATAATCTCCAGCTCTTAGACAGAACATTTTCTCTGTTGATCTCAAAGATCTCTGCGAAGAAGGTCAGCAGCGTGATCGAGGTTTGCTGATGCACACGGGTGTGCAGATCTGGGTTGTGCCCGCACTACCAGGTAAGCAGAGGTGGGAGCTGCTTTTTCTCCTTGGAGACAGACCCAGGCTGTGCTCACCCCTTCTTGCAGATGGAGAGCAGCACCTCAAGCCTGTGCATCTGTGTGGGCAGAACAGCTGGGCCCCAGCAGAGCTAAGCTTGCCACGTCTAAGTCCATCAGCAGACACTATAAGACCGGCTCTTTCTTAGCACACTGCAGATGCTTTGTGCCTCACTGACTGCTTGGCAATGTGGACAAGAGGTGTGTGCTTGCATCACAAAATATAGTGATGACTCTCTTCCTTACCACGCTGTGTAGACGTATTACTAGCAACTGGCTTATGTTCACCCCACAGGTCATGGAGTGGAGCAGGAGTAGAGCTAAAGGCACCATCCGCTTGACCCGATGCTTTCCAGGCTTGTGTCTTTGCCTGGAGCAAGCACACTTACAGATGACACGTGGTTGTGCACATTCCACCTGCAGAGATTGCAGCTCTTTGTCTAGTAAATGCTGCTGTGACAAAGCTGTTCCCTCTCACTCCCTTTTATTAAATGTTTGCTACAACACTGGCTCAGTGCTTTTCTCAAACTCCACAATCTTGAATTTAGGGCTGACAATAGAGAAGAAGCACAGAAACAGTATATGTGTGCACACGGATAACGCCTATAAATTCAAAGTCTGGCAGCCCTGACATCACATAAGACTTTATTTGTTTCTTCAGTCAAGCTTTGGGGAAAAAAACCCAAACCTAAAACTATCATCTAGTTTATTTTTGTCTGGAACTGCAGGGCAGATGAGTTTTCCAGAAGGGATAGAAGGCTGCCATCGATTTTATTATTGAGTCAGTTTTAATGAGTCACAGTATTTTTGGAAGGCTTTTAAGATTACTGTAAAGTGCTTAGTTACAGTGGCTACAGGTGCCAAGGCAGGAAAAGAAATAACAAAGAAATGCACAGCAGCTGTATTGCTACGCTTCCCCTCAGAACTGGGATCAGCAGAACAACACACAGGGAAAATGCAAAAGAAAATAAGAGAAGATGTAAGAGATGACAGAAGTCAGCATGGTCAGCTGCTACGCTAAAGCAAAATGTATGTTATTTAAGGGACTGTCCAATGCTCCTTAGCTGCAAGTTGGAAAGGGCCACTGACAGATTCTGGATTGCCAAACGCTCTGTGAATCGTGCGTTTGCCTTTCAAGCTGTCCTTTGGTTGTAAGTCATTTGCTCCCGGCACTGCCAAGCTCGGCCACTGCCATCCTGCGTTGAATGAAACTGTGGAAACATCTCATTTAGCAGATGAGAGAAGGGAAAGCAGAAAAGGGGTAAAAGCGGTGGTATGAAGAGAAATAAAAATATTTTTGTCTTTGTGACTTGCACAGGCTCGCCTTTTCTTCACCTGTACCATTCTGAAAAACATAGGGCACAACTTTCAGAGAGCTCACAGAGGTGTTCTCCGCTATATGGCAAAAAAATATCCAGTGTTTCCTACAAAAAAAGTACATTCTAAAGATCTGGGGATGGAAAACAAACAGCCTCAAAAATAGGGCGCTAGAGTAAAAGCTTCCAGTTGTCATATGATGTGCCAGCTAGATTTTCAGATACTTCCCATGATGATCGGACTTAGAGTTAGGTAGAAGCAGCAACCACGATTTCAGCGAGCGAGCTCTGAGCAGGATCCATTAAACATGCACACGCCTGCCTTTGCTTTGGCACAGCAAGTGCCTGAATGCACAGCTGGATACTTGCATATGCAAATACCGGTTTGTACGTGCAGATAGCTGCATGCAGCCCAGAAATCAGTTCTGACTTTGGAGGCCTGTTTTTTGCTCTCCTCCTGCCGCCCCCACCCCCTTCGCCAGACGGGGACGTGCAGAATATTCTCCGGGCTGCGGCAGCGTGGAGAAGGGTCACCGTCGGCTTCACAGCATCTTCCAGCATCCTCAGCGCCGGCATTGCTCGCCCTGGAGATGCCACATAGCAACCTGGGCACCAGCCACCCCGCGTTTGCACACAAACAGGCGCACGCAGGGGAAAGGCAGGGAGAGCAAAGGGAACTACTTATTGTCTGCGGTGGAGCGGGGTGGCAGCGGATCCAGTCTTGTGTCTGCTCTTCATGCGTGACTGGCATGAGTCCCACCGCTAAGTCCTTGGCTGCCGGCCAAGCGCAGAGTGGCAGGCACCTGTCCCTGCTGGGAGACCTGGCGACCCCGACTTGCCCTAACGGTTAGTTCTTTTCTAACATCACGTCTACTCGAATTTACCTCAGGATTTCCCCCCTCCGGGTGCCAGGGAGCTAGGCTGATGCCAACTGCTTCACCATGGATAAAGCAAGGAGCGTTCCCAAGCTGCACCCGGGCACCCTTGAAGCATTCAGCTGTACTCTCCTCACTGGAACAGATGGGGCCCATCAAGGTGTTAGCGTCCTCCACCACATCAGCAAAATACCCCAGCACTGGGACAAAGTCAGGAGAGACAAACAAACCCCAGCAGGGCTCCCTCGACTGTCCTGAAAATGCAGTTTGAGGCATGTGCTGGGGAGCAAGCCTGGTGCTCTGCTCCCACCTCGGGGGTGGCAACCGGCCTAAGATGCCCCCCCCCATCCTTCACACAAGGACATCGTCTCTGTACCCAGGGAATCACAGTTTCCAGAGCTCCGGGCCGCATTTTTGTTTACTTTCTTTGGGAAGCCTGTTCCAGCATTTCCCTGCCTGCTTTTTTACTCCTCCAGCAGCACCTTGCACACACAGATCAAAACCTTTCACAAGTGGCTCTGCTGGAAAGGGGGACAAAGAATTTCATTTCACACGAGAGCAAACAGAAACTGGGAGGGAAGGTTTTTTTGCAGGAAGTTTAGGGCAGAGATAGGACTGGGACATGGATGTCCTTGGTCTGCAGCTTGTTTCTTACAAAAAAAAATCTGCTTTCTTCAGCGTTACAAATGCAAGTGGAAATATTTCCGAAGCGTGGAGAATTTTTGAGTGATCTTCCATTATTTCAGCTTCGTTTATAGTCTCTTCTCCCAATATAGGCACATTTCGCTTGTCCTTCTGAAGAAAAATAACAGAAGCTTTTGTGTTCTGACAAATGATCTGCATTGGAAATCAGAAAGTTCTGTGCACCTCATCCTCAATTCTAACGACTTGAAGTTCATCAGATAGAATGACAAATGGGGTTGAAGAGACCTTATTTTGCATGGTTGGCCCTTGCCAATAAAAATAGAGCTATATTGCGTGCAACAGAAGCTGCCTGCTCTGTGATGAGGAAGAGAGGGTGTGTGAAGGCAGAGCATCCCAGCTTTACCTCCTCGTGCCAGGCGCTCAGTGGCTCTGCAGCCACCTTTCTCCTCCAGCAACCATGGCCCATAGGTTTCTTCTGTCTGTCCTGTCTCCCCTGACCACAGACCTTCACGGCCCAAGCTCTTGCCTGTAAGGGGGATATAGTACCTACAGGCTGGAAGTTTTATCTCAGCAGGCTCCACTGCAAAAGAAATAACACGAGGAAAACTAAAGATCCAAATCCTCTCCCTCAGAAATCAATGCTCATTTTGTATTTAAGTTCAAAGAGGTGCAGAAGCCAGCATAACCACGGCTGGGAAATAGAAAGAACTGAGCAAAAAGTGCTTTGTGCTAGAACCACAGCCCAAGACTGAGGTCAGTAATATTCTCAGGTCTGCTCATCTGTAAAAACAGGCTAAAAACAGCCTAACAGCAGTGAGATGAAGGAAAAGCCGTCATTTAGGGCAGTGGCAACTCGTTAACCCAAATGACCTGCATCTCTGGTGAGCGCTGACCCAAGGACTTGCGAATTTACCTCCACTGCCCAATAAACTGTCACTGCCCAGCTTCTCTAATTAAAATAGTCCTGGATTTGCAGGACCTACCCAGAGAATAAACTGGAATTTATCAGATTAGCTAAGCCAGATCATACGTGGAGCATACAGGCTGGCCAACAGCCTACTTTGGACCAGATTAACCAGCTAAAATAATTGGGGATTTTTGCAAAGTCTGCCCCTAAAGACTGGCATTAAAGAAATGCACCAAAGACTGAGCATATATTGCAGTCCGTTTCCTTTTACCCTATTTAGTTCTTAGCTTGATGTTCTTTGGCAATTGCTGGGAATCAGCTTTTTATCTTCCACTGACCAGTGAAAAAAATCCTCTCCCTGCAGCTCCTTCAGGTGAGCTGTGTCAGTGGGAACTGGTGGATCTCTGAAAGGGCAGGAAGGCTGCGTTTAATGTATTCCTACATCAAAACTCTGTTTCCCTTATTTCTACACTCTGGTCCCTGCATTGTCAGCTTTGTGTAATGGGGAATGATTAGTGAGGAGTTCGTGGACTGGTGTCTGAGAGCAGAGCTGCATCTTGTCCTGATCAAGTCAGGTGCCCTTGCTGGAAAAGGATGAGAAGGGAAGAAAATCTTGCAGCCTGAAAAGGCTGGAATCCAGGTGGCTGCAGAATGCCCTGGGGGCCCATGTTAAACGAGGACCTTTCTCCTGGTCTCCTCAAGGGAAATGTGGTGGGTGCAGCGGTGCATCTCTCCGCCTGCTCTCACTGAGTCATGGGCACGGGAGCAGGCAGCGACATTCTGGCAGATGTTTCTTTCAAGCAATATGGGCTTCATCGCACTCAGGCAAAACAGGTTTTGCTACCAGAGCCAAAGGACTGCAGCCATGGGGAGGAGCAGGAGGAGGAGCAGAGCCAGGAGGCACCTGAGAGCTGGATTTCCTGCTCCTGTTCTCTGTTCTCACCCTCCCTCAGCAGCCCCTGCCCAAAACAAACAGACAGCAGAGCCATGGACATCTTGTTCCCCTCTGTGGGTGCAACCACCCACTTGGCTTGTGCCTGGAGCAGGCCTTGGGCATTCTCAGCATTGCTTTAAGCCTATAGACAGCCACCGCAGAGGGAAATCAAGCCTGAAGTCTTCCAGGACATTTCTGTGAGGTTTTGCTTTTCAGTGCTACTGGTTTCAGATTGCTCCTTTCCTGGATGAACTCCTTTAACATTTACTGGTTTTGTACTACACAGAAGCCATATTTAACAAAATATGTAAAACATCCTAAAAACAGGAATCTTGTATTCTGCTGACCTCAGCTATGAGATCTACCAGCGTTCACTCACCTCCATTCTCCTTATTGGGGATCTCTCTGAACGAAGCCAACAGGGGAACATGAAATAACGGGTGACACGTGGGGAAATACGATACTGCTCTCCTGAGCTAGTGCTGGTCTGGAGTCCATGTCTCGGAACAGTGAAGCAATAGAAAGAAAGATAAGTCATTAAACGACACAAAAAGACCTTCTCCCCCTAGTTTTGACTTTGTCAAGGGCACCAGGAGGTTTCTTTTTGTTATAAACTGAAAAGAGAAAAAAAAACAAAAACAACAAACATGCAAGAGAACCACAGCTTCATCAGAGCTGTGACTGGTTCAACCAGTGGCTTGTATCGCCACGTCTCTGCCTGTCCTGTAACTCACTCCTCTGTCATTCACCACTCTGGGCTGTTCTGATTTGAGCTCCACAGAAAAACATAAAAAACCTCACGCCTCTCTCACCAGCTGAAAGCAAATTTCCTTCCTCATGAGCCCACATCCATCCTAGCTCAAAGCAGCAGGCTTATTTATTTCAGCTATGGCGTTTGCGAAACCCAGCCCTGCATGCCCAAGCTAACTCCTCTTCTGCATCTGTAATAGCCACCCACAACAATTCCACACTTCCAGGCTGAAGTAAGGGAAGCTGTTGGTTGCTGCTGGTCAGAGGATGTGACCCCAGGAGTACCACGAGGCAAGCCAACCCAATGCTAACTGGCCTGCAAATGAATCTTTACATACCGCAAACCAGGGCGTGCATCTGCTTTTTGGGCAGAGGGACAGCTGCCACAGCGGGAGAGGACAGCTCAGCCCCAGCATTCAGTCTTGGTTGCAACGACCTGGCTCCTGAATTTCCACATGTGAAATTTCTACTGATGTAAATGGAAGACCTCCATGTACCGAACAACTGCAAAACACAGTACAAATCCGAGCGGTAATGTGTTTGTCCTGGGTGCTCAGAGAACCCACCCCGCTTTAGCTATGCTCTTACAGAGGAGTACTCAGAGGCTTTACTACGGGATCCAGGGCTGAACCCCGAATTTTTCACCAAAATTAGCATCTCACGCTCTTTTCTAGAAGCAAGGCCAGGCGCTGACCTAAGACACCCGCATGGAGGATATTATATAACAATGGAGATTGTGTGTGTAGTTTATGTAAAAACACTTAATCTCACAGCTGCTTCCCTCCCCTACACCCTCGGCAAAATTTCCCTTCCATCTCCCATTTCAATACCTGGTATTTGATCATTTCACAGGGTTGGCAAAACGAGCACAATGGAGGCAATGTTTGCTCAGATCTATTTTTGTGTGTATGTGCGCGTGTGAATTTTTTGGCAGAATCAGTGTTTGCAAGAAGCAGATAAAACTTTTCTGTTCAAGAACCACTGACAGCCAGGAATTGCTGCCTGCCAGCAAATCTCTACTTACCGAGGGAGATCATGTCATTGTTAGCCAGGTAGAGGGGCTGGAGACAGAAATCTAGCGAGCTTCCTTGTTAGGCTATAAATGAAATAGTTGTTTAGCAATTACTCTAAGACAGTAAATCTCTGTGTGTGAACCCACTTCAAGATAAAATCCAAACTTGGTTTGCCCTGCTTATACAGCACAGATGCATATGCATCGTGGAAGCTACATAACCCAGTAATATTTTATTCACATCACACTCCAAGGAGCTCACTGACTGGAATTCAATAGAAACTGTTCTCTGTGTGAAAGTAATTTCAGAAAGTAATCTAGTTTATGGAAATGAAAGGCATCAAAACACAAAAAACACTGTTTCTGTACAAGTGCTTTGCTTCAAATATTTGACATGGAAATTTATATAATCCCTCTGGGGCACATGGGTTTCACGAGTGTTAACATCTTTTGAAATGAATTTCACAAATGTTTATTTGGAATACCAGGCATACAAATAATTTAGAATATCAAGGCATCTTGTTGAATCAGTCTTAATGATACAGATCTCAGATGGCTGCGAAGGTTAAAAGGTATGAATTTTAATTGGGTGTATGGAAGATGTCATTTTCAATCATTGCACTGCATTGCCAAAGCTATCACTTTCCAATTCTAAGCTTCCTGCTACCTCCTCCTCGACTCCCTCTGTTACTTAAAGACCAAAATGAAACATTTTTCACATTTTATTTGTGTGCTGGGCATGTATTAAATACAGAGTTTTGCTGCCTATCTCGGTTTATACAGGACCCCATCACCGTTGTATTGCAACATTTCTCAAGCAATAAAGAGGTTGACTTTTTCCAGACAGATAGCAGTATATTGTCATTCCAGTTTTATAAAAGGTTAAATGATTAAAGGCAAACAGTGTCGAGGCCATCTACAACACAAATGGTTCCTAAGACTCTGGTCAAAGTCAGATTTTACGGCTGCCTTCTCTCTTCCCTGCTCCCGTGGTGGGCCCTACTTACAATGTGGTACAAATCAGAAGTGAAACTCTTTCACTGTTTAAAATCTTTTAATTAGTAGATCTATATTTACTTCTGGCTTTGGATAATGTGATGGATAAGCATGAAAAGGAAAACTAACTGGATACCTGTTAAGAGATCTGTCTGTCCTGTGTGGCAAAGGAGCAAGGATCCTGGGGGAAAAGATATTGTATGGTTGGGTAATTAAAAATTATCATAAGCTATAGGCAGTAGGAAGACAAATAAAGCCTGCAAAGGAAGCATGAGTTCTGAGAGCACCTCAGCTACTGAGTGCTCCATATTGCAACTTTAACACTCATTTTAAGTTTGTTCGTAGCCTAGATTTGAAATCTGCCAGAATTTATCCAAGGTACTGTTTTTTTCTGTATATTAAAAAAAAAAAAAAAGAAACTTGGGAGGGGAGACTAAAGAGCAGTTCGTTCAAATGGAACAAAGTGGTTGGGCCCTTTGGTGTCTCACCCACTGGCCACCCTTAGATGTGCTCAGTCAACATGAGGGAGTTAAGTCGGGGATGTTCTGGGGGAAAATAAAAGTCCCTCTCCCATTGAAAAGCCTTGGGCCAGAGCAGGCGCTATACAGACCATGCCTTCGGAGAAATGAAGCAGCCAAATTTCAACAAACCTCTAAAGAACATGCACACTACTGATAACTTGGCCAAACATGGGTGGATTTCAAGAAGGGCATGAAAAACACTTTGTTCACAGGCAGCATACGGCCAATTTCCTTTCTACTCCCAAGTGTGATGATAAAAGCTCAGCAAATGGCTCTGAGATTTTTTTCCTTTTTACAAGCAAATTTTATTCCAAGAAATCATCACTATTTTCTTTGAAATGTCCATTGTCAGCAGCAGGAGCAAAATGAATGTGACACAACCATCCAACCCACACAAGTCTGAACATCTGGCAGAAGAAAAACACTCGTCTTCTAGTAGGACACATTAAAGATGCCCTGCTATAGACTGACCTGTCAGGTCTATCTACATCCAGAATGATTCTGATTTCAAACACATTTTTATTTGCTAGGATTGATGGCCTTAACTATTTAATAACAACCATTCTGGGTCAGGCAACTGACAGTCAGATCAATGACTTTGGCCACTATTGAGAACCAAAAGAGAATAAATACGTAATTGTCTTTCCAGAGAATAAGCGCCTACCTCTGGCAATCTGTGCCTTTGGGATTTATGGGCATATTGGCCGTATACAGGTAGGATTGAAGACGACTGACCCCCTGAGAGGCACAAATGTGTCTAGAACAAATGTGGGAGATGCTGCACAGAACGTCTGATGAAAGAGGAACCCATGAGCCTCTAGGGCTGGCTCAGGGTTTCAACACCTTCACAAGCAGAAAGTATTTCCCAATATCATCTTTAAGAAACTCCCATTTTAGAGGCTGCAGATTGGCCATGAAATTCCCTTTTTATTTTTGCCCTCAGTTTCCCAGCTGTCCCTGCCCTGATGGGCAGCCGGGCCCTGATGCTGCAGCCTGGTGGTGCACATCTCCTCTCCATGGTGTGTGAGCACACACTCCCCACTGCCAGCCCCGAACCTCCCCCCTCGTTAAGGCAGGCCGGGAGGAACACAAAGCCCTCTGTTTTGCTTGAGTCTCTCCTGTGAATAGGCGGAACAAATGATAAGCACGGAAAGCAAGAAGAAAAGTTGTCCAAACGGGGCATCAGTTTCCCTCATGGGAAAGGCTTTCCAAGCCCTCCCCTTCCCCTCTGCCCTGCTCGGATGGGAGTGAGCCTTCTGCTGAACAACCTGGACATTGGCTCCCTCCATCGCTCCACTTGTGTCAGCCCTCTTTCCCCCTTCCATTACACGTATGTCTTCCCTTGCAGCCTTGCAACATGCACAGGCTGTGTCAGGCCATGAGCAATGACAAGGTGGTCGGGCTGGCTTCCAAAACTCCTCCATTAGCAGAGCAGTGTCAGAAGTGTCCCTTGGAAGAAAAGCACCAGCAGGAGACCAGCCCCGAGGAGAAGGAAGTGGGGGTGTTTGTGGATGAGAAGCTCAATGTGAGCCAACAATGTGCCCTCAGAGCCAAGAAAGCCACTGGCATCCTGGACTTCATCCCCAGCAGCGTGACCAGCAGGGTGAGGGAGGGGATTCTGCCCCTCTACTCCACTCTCGTGAGACCCCACCTGGAGTACTGTGTCCAGCTCTGGGGCCCTTAACATAAGAAGGACATGGACCTGTTGGATCAGGTCCAGAGGAGGGCTATGAAAATGATCAGAGTGCTGGAGCACCTCTCTTAGGAGGACAGGCTGAGAGAGTTGGGGCTGTTCAGCCTGGAGAAGAGAAGGCTCCAGGGAGACCTTATAGCAGCCTTCCATTAAGAAAGAAAACTGGAGAGGGACTTTTTACTAGGGCATGTAGTGATAGGATGAGGGGGAATGGCTTCAAACTGAAAGAGGGTACTTTTTAGATTAGCTATCAAGAAGAAACTTTGCACTTTGAGGGTGGTGAAGCACTGGAACACATTGCCCAGGGAAGTTGTGAAAGCTCCATCCCTGGAAGTGTTCAAGATCAGGCTGGATGGGGCTTTGAGCAACCTGGTCTAGTGGGAGGTGTCCCTGCCCATGACAGGGGGGTTGGAACTAGATGATCTTTAAGGTCCCTTCCAACCCAAACCATTCTATAATTCCGTGATTCTATGAAACGCTTTTGATTTGTGATGGCTGTTCTGTGTTACAAACCACCCTTTCAAAACCACAGAGCAGGGAAGAAAAGGAGGGCAGCATCTGCCACAAAGCTGCTGGCTGTGCTGGAGAACAAGTTCTACTTGTGGGTTGGAGGGAGTAAAAGACTTCCTTTGCTGGAAATGAGGTGGCAAAATGGATCCCCTGCAATGAAATGACTTTGCTGTCCTCCCTTGCAGAAGTGAATCACCTGGTGCTGCTGCTGGTTTTTAGTGACCATTGGCTACATTTGCTGTCAGTAACACATGGAAGATTGGTCCTAAGGCCACTCAAAGCTTTGGGTTGCAAAGAGGTCCCTGACACACAGTGGAGCTGATGCTAGATGCAAAGCAGGGCAGAGGCTGTCTGATCCTGCAGTGACTGCCAAGAAGGCATCCCTTGAACTGTATGCTTGTGGTGTGGAGCACCCTTTTTGTTCACAGGAACATACTTACTCGTTAATATACAGGGACAAATACCTTTGTACGGGTTCTCGGAGAGGGTTTCACCATTTCAGAGATGCAGTCAACCCCGAGTTTTCATAGCACATGGACAGCGGTGCCATTCCAAAGGTGAGTTCCACTTTGTTCAAGTCTTCGGTACACTACAACTGCATCTACTTGAGCATCTGCTGGGTTTACAGGTATGCTGAGAACTGCTCACACCAAACCCATGCATACAGGGGAGTTCCTTCTGAGTCCTCCTCTTTGACAACCCTATTAACAACCAAGCAGCATCTGGAAACTGAATGCTTACACAGTGCTCACTGGTTCAGAAGGTCTGCTCAGGTAGTAGTAGTATAATGTCTGATTTAAGTGCTCACCATTGATTGATGCATTATTTCTTCTACTAATGGCTGTGTATGCAACACACTGATTTTACAGATAACTAAAGAACAGGGAAAACGGTTCAGAAAGAAATCTTCCAGGCTCAGAATATATAAGTGTCTGTACATAGTACACTGTAGGATATAAGCCTCTTGGAAAACCCAGAGTCTGTTGGAAGAAAAAGATCTGCAAGATCCCACAAGTCAGTGGCTTAGATGGAGCTGAGAAGGTGACAAGCATAGGAAAAAGGAACCGCAGCAAGAAAGGCTGCAGCAGACAATGAGCATCAGGCAGGGGGATCTTTTGAGTTATCAAATCCAAACTCCTGTTTGCAGTCATGTCATATGGTCCCTTATTCAAACCAAGCGCCAAGATGCCCTTTCGTGTTACAGAAAGTACAATAGGCAGCCATTGGACCGACTACTTCAAATACAAAATTTGAAATGCTGGAAGTGCTAAAAATGGTCTTTTGCAGTGTATGTGATGTTACATTAGGGACCACAGTTCAAGGAAGGGGCTCAAATGAATAGTTGCCAGTTTTGTGTCTGTCAAGGATAGGAAAGCAGTGCAGACCACCAAGAGGTGAAGACAGAACATTTGATTATACCAAACCCACAGTGTTTCATCTCACAAGCAGAGTATGACAACACTTCCAGGGCACATACTTCAACCAGGGCACACACACTTCATCTGTTTTTGCCAGAATATGCCAAAAGTCTGAAAAGGCATTTAAATTGCCATGGTCATCAAAACATGACAGCAGCTCCAGGACTTTCAGGGAAGCACCTCCAGCACCAAACAGGAAACTAAAACATCCTAAAGCCCATTTGAGGACAAGAAGGGTCCCCTTTAATCACCAAGTCCTTCCCGTCATATTCTCCGGCAACCAAGTCATACAATCCCATTTCACAGGCTGAACAAGCATCAGCTTCAAATGAGCTGGAGCATTTGCCTCAAGGCCATTCCCAAATCTCTGTTGTCTGAGAGTCTCAAACTCTCTTCTGATACCCAGCCTGAATATATTCTTCATCAGTTCTTGTCTCTCTGTATTTGTGGCAGCATGGTCCATTAAAGCTAGGCAGCCTCACCCCTCCCACTATCAGTCTACGCACAACCAGCGGCCATATCACCTTCAGCACGTATCAAGTCAGGAGAAATCATCCTGGGTGTGCCCATCTCTTTCTTCATTCCTGCCCCAAGTTCAAAACAGCCCTCTGCTCTTGTTCTCATCTGATGTCCCCAGCCTCAAACCCAGACAGGGCACCAAAGGAACCCATGCAAAGATTTGCCTCAAAAAAGAAAAGCGCACTGCAGCAGCCTTCCGGTATCTGAAGGCAACCTACAAGAAAGCTGGAGAGGGAATTTTTACAAGGGAACGTAGTGATAGGACAATGGGTAATGGCTTCAAACTGGAGGAGCATAGATTTAGGTTAGATATCAGGAAGAAATTTTTCACTATGAGGGTGGTGAGGCACTGGAACAGGTTGCGCAGGGAAGTTGTGGATGCCCCATCCCTGGAGGTGTTCAAGGCCAGGCTGGATGGGGCTTTGAGCAACCTGGTCTCATGGGAGGCATCCCTGCCCATGGCAGGGTGGTTGGAACTAGATGTGCTTTAAGGTCCCTTCCAACCTAAACCATTCTATGATTCTGTCTGTCACTGCAAAGATAAGGTTGGGGTGAACAGATGTCCACAAAGCCTCCAGACATTGGGACAGTTATGCCAGCCGAATGCATCCCTGAGAATGTTCATCCTTTGAGAATGTTTCTGCTTCCAACAGTGCCAGTACTTTTAGGAAACTCTCTTAAGCTGGACCAGGTGATTGCTGCTCTTATTGCAAATATTTTGGAAATGAGTTTCATGAGCAGTCTGGATCTGGGTTGCTCACCTGGTAATTGGGGCACAGATCTTTTTTTTTTTTTTCCTGCTTGGTACAAAGTCCCAAATTAGCCAGCTGTGCAGGTTAGCAGGAACTTGTGTTTCTTCTTTTTTTATTCTTCCTCCTCTTTTGTTGCAGTATTGGAGGCATTGGTTAAAAATAACTATGTAAACCCACAGCAGGAAGTGAATGTCCCTCACTCAGCACTTCAAGGCAATGCTCTAGCATGCTCTATCCAAAAGTGTTCACCAAGGCTGCGTGCACTTTGGGGTCAGCCTGCTGGCCTGGGCTACCTGGGGCACCATTCAGCACTGGGTGTAGCTAGGGCAGCACGCAGGTGGGCAGAACAGTGCTGTGCACTCCTCGGTGGTTTAGGAGCAAGGCACCCCTGGGACTAGGGGACTCGAGGTGGGAACCTGCTGTCAGGACCCATGTGTCTCCCACCCAACAATCCCTTTCCTCACTGTCCTTCGACTAACAGCAGTCATAGGATAATCAGTCTCCTTAGGTGGATGCTAACCCTGGTACCTCCAAGATGAGCTCCCAAGGTTGGAGAGGAATTTGGGATAGAGTATAGAAATCAAGATGGGCTTTCCAAGACCTAGAAGGCCACCCTAAGTACCGTCCTCCTCTGTGACAGATGTACCAACAGTCAATTAGCCAAAATACCCAGCGGGAGGGAGCTGGTCCTCAGGGCTTCAACCCTGGGACAATTCACACAGGAGAAAAACAGGACCTCTAGAAATGCAGGGGTCAAATTAAGAAGGTGACCAAGAATCACCAAATCATCCTTCCTAGCCATGGGCTTTATTTCACTGCTGCTTGAAGTACCTTTTTGTGGAATTTCAAGCCTGTTTCAGCATTCACGTCAGTTTGATCACACTTATTGCAATCCGTATTTATTTGAATTTGAAGGAGGATTGTTGTGAATGGTGGTAAAGAAAGATCACATCTACAGGTTGTCATCTTGCTCCCAGAAAAATAAGTTTAAAAAAACCTACAATCAGCATAAAGGGGATTGCTTGGGAAATAATTTTTGTTCTAAAATGTAATCATCTATATTGGATACGATGCTTATTTGTTAAAAAGAAAATAAAAATGGAGTTTGGGAGCTCTCATATCTATAAAAAGACTACTTTTCCTGGCATTTATAAATATTAATATGGAACGCCAGTGAAGAACAATACATAACAATAATGAGAATCACCAAATCCCATCATTTTTGACATTGTCATATCAACAGCTTAGGGATTAGCAGGTGAACTTTAAACATATTGCTTCCAAATAATAATAAAAACAGTAATGATAATAACATCAGAACGGAAAAAAAACCCTTACTGCATTATATATTCTTGATGGCTTTCTTCTTCTAATAGCGTTTACAGAATCATTGCTTTGAACGTTTGGATGACATGCTTAAAAAATTAACCTGAAGAAGGGGGAGGTCGTCTTATCTCTTTCCATTCTTGCAAAGCTTTGCTTAGCCTCATCTTTGTTTCCCACTAACCCCTGACATTGACAGAGTCAAAGGCCTATCAACTAATACCCTAATTTCAGGAGGATTTTATATATACATATATCTATGCACGTCTGCAAATGTTTGGTGCACTTGTGTACGTATATGCATAAAATGAAGCCGTGTTTCAAAAGATAAAGTTGCACCAGGTGTCAATTTTCACACCTCTTACTAAATACGCGTGGTAAAAAACGATGCCACAATTTCATTGAAAATCCAAGCTATTGAGATCTAATCGCTGCTTAAGCTGTGGCTTTATTCAAATCTGGATCACCAATAGGGCTCAGGATGTAAATGAAGTGCAAAGAGAAATAAAGCAAAGGAAAAAAAAAAAAAAGAAATCTATGATAGCCCTTTCCTTCAGCCATTTGATTCCCAAGTCCTTATCAGTCAATTAATGCATACTAAAACTTTAGTGGCAGCCTCAGTTTAACAGACCTAATAGCTGCAGCAAGTCCCAAGCATTAGCCAAACAAAACACACTTTCAGCAGCCTTAATATGAGACTGAAAAAAGGTCAAAATAGACAGGCTTTACAGAATAAATCCTGAAGATCCATTCTAATTTCCACTCAAGGATCTTTTAAGCAGTTCTTGGATGCTCTTTATGGTACTTTGATCCAAGCATAGTTTCATTAAAACTTTGTGGCTCGGTATTTTTAAACCTGATAGCTTCACTAAACTAGTTCTCAAAATGTTAGCTAAGCCGCTATGCATAAAACTACTTTACTGTCATGGTGTCTTCTAATATCACCTAAGTACAGGCTGTTGCAATTTTGAAAATGAACCTTTTCTACATTCACCAGATCTCAGCTTGGGAATTTTTGCTTTCGCCCTTGAAGGCTGTCTCGCAGTATAAAGGGAAGGTGCTGCCTTACCCCCTTCCTCTCCCCCTCCTTGAAACCTAAAACTAAAATTAGCTGCTGTACCTTATTTGTTCTGGAAGCAAGTTACACAGTACTTTTATCCACTGTGGTTTCCAATTGCAGGATTAACACTGGATGCTAAAAAAAACACCCTAGAAAAATAACAAAACATTAAATGGTGGTTTAAAATCCAGTTTAATGATGACAGGATAAATTCCCTAAAGACCCAGGAAAACAAATGTTACTTCCCACCTTCATAACGTGGCATGTTAATAAATCTGATTTAACTGCCACAGATAAAAAACCCTGTGTCTCCAGAGATTGTCCTTTGCTCCCCTGAAAATGAGGTTAGGCGACAATTTTCTTCCTTTTGCCCGGCGTTCACAAAAGCTGTGATTTCTCAAGGAGCTTTTGTGGTGAGTTTGCATTACAGTAGTTAAGAGAATTACAGAAAGATGGCTTCAGAAGAGGCCGGGCTGAGTTTTCAAGAGAAAATATAAACAAAGGATTATTTTTAAAAATAATAATAAAACCAAGGAGGTGGGATTTGCACAGGCACCCTGTCCAGCCTTGCTCCCATCTGAGCCAAGGGCCAAATTCCCACTAACTTTCGTGGGATCAGTTTGGCCGGAGCTGGGAATAAAACAGCAAAACTCACAAGAGAGCCCCCAAAAACTCCTCTGGGCTGTTGGGTGGGAAACTACTCCTATGCATGGTGGACATTTAAGACCAAGCTCGACATTTAAGGCCAAAACAGAAGCTTATTTGTATAATCACACATGGAAGTGGAACTTCTGTTATCTGCATAGTCACTCCTTGGCCTGCACACGTACAAAACATCACGCTGAAATGGGCTTGATGCTGGTTTTAACCACAACACAGTGGCTCTCTAGGGGCTGCCCCATCCAGGGTCTGAGCCTAGGATCCCACTCTCCAACCTCACCTCTGGCCCCAACACCACCACCAGAGGAAGCAAAAGTGAGTGTGGAAACCCTTTGGCATTCAAAACCGCATGAGATATTCCCGGGTTTGGGAAAAAAAAACCTGTCCCATTGGCCGCTTCTTGGGCAAGGGTTCCCTTTGACTATGTTAGGGGAAAGGCCACCAAATCTTTGCTCTTTAATTCCCTCAGATGCTCTCTGAAAAAAAACCCCCGTGAATTACCAGTTTTGCAAGCAGCTGCTGCCCGGTGGGTTGGGATGAGATGTCCCACTTCTCCATGTGTCCCCATCACCTGGCAGAAACTGTTTGGTTGTTTTCACTGCTTCACACACCTCCGACGGGTCAGCGAAAAATCCTGTCAACTGAACGTCTGACAAAAGCGTCCCGATGTCAGGTATAAAGAATGCCACCTACAGCTTAATGTCTGCAAAAAACCCCTCCGACTTTGGGCAAACAATGAAGGTTTTTGTCTTCTTAATGCCCAGTATGCAATCGAGTGGAAATGCTACTTCCATCCTTAATCTACAAATGAAATTAAAGTTGTTGAAAGACACATGATAAACCAGGATCCTTTGTTTCTTACAGAAGAGGGGAAAAATTGAAACCACTAAATATTTTAGCAGATTTACTAAATTTCCAATTAAATCTGGAATTATGGCAGAGCCTGTATCTCCCTCTCACTCCACCACACACATTTTCTGTTTGAATAAAGTAGGTTAGATGCGGTGCTCCCTCCACCCACCCACCAGAGCAGGAATATTAATGAAGCAGATCCGTCATCGTCGTGCTGGGCCAGCGGGGATGCTCGGGCATCCCTGGGCCCGAGTGTGTGGGAAGGGCTGGTTTATAGGGGAACAGTCTTGGCTATCCGGAGGGAGCGGGATCTGCTAGGCAAGAGCACCCTCTGCCCGCTGGCAGGAGGGTCTGGCTCTATTAACATGCCCCCCATCCCTCCCCCTTCTTCCCTTTGCCGAGGAAAGGTCACGGGAAGCAGCTTACACAAGCCAGATGAGGTGGAGACCAAATCAGGACCAAGATTATATGTCAGGGACGTAAAGGCAGGAGCGGAAGAACAGCGTGCAGCGCTGGTGTGTGCTTTCTGCCCGTTTCCAGCCCTTCCTCTCACCCTGCAGAGCGTTGGTCGTGTCAAAGTAAGGATAACGGGTGTCCCCTCGCTCCAAGGTTTCCAGTGCACGTAGCTAAGTTGGCTCGGGCTTGGCCAAAAAGGTTTGAGAGACACGGATGTGCTTAGGGCTCTTCCAGTCTGGTCTAGTCCTGAAAGGGACTAGGGGATGTAGGGAAGGGGATGGAAGGAAGGGGATGTAGGGACTAGGGAAAGGGGATGCAGTGGTTGGCCCTCGTGAGGGACACAACCTCAGAGTCCCCTCATCTGCTTGGGGGAAAGGTGGGGATTTCTCCTCTGCCACAGGTCAAACAACAAGGGACACGCAGACCTAGACCAAAAAAAAGGTTAACACCAGCTGTAAGAGCAGAGTCAGGTCTGTACTGGGTCAGGTCTTGTGTCCAGCTAGTGTGTTGTCCCACCTCCAACACCTTACCAGTGAGGTGAGGAAAGAAGCACAGAGCAGTATTCCTCAGCCACATCCCTCAGCTTCCAGCAATTCCTGCTTTAGAGATGCTTTGATCCGTGCTTTTGCATTTAAGACCATCCCCTCTATGTTTTGGCTCCACGTCCCCTCTGACATCTGTGGGGATGTCAAGTCAGAGACATATGAACACCAAACGCAGACTCTGACCAGGAGCACTGCCTGCAGCGAGTGAGACCAGCCGTGGGAGCGTGTTGTACGGGCGGCTGCACGAGCAACGCACGGGCAAAGATGCCCACCAGCACAAAGGCAAAGACAGACCTCCCAGCTTGGTCCTGGTGTGGCTTGTCCTTGTGTCACCCATGCGTAACACCCACTGCATGGGTACCACTCACAGGCACAAAGCTCTGCTCCACCTCTGCAACCTTGGACATCTCTTTGCATCTGTAGGGATAGCTGAGGAATTTCTTCCAGGCTAATTGCTGTAAGCAACACACCTCAATGGAAAGTAACATGCAATTTCGGAAAATGTTTCCTGCACCTGGTGAAACCTGAGCTCCAGAGGAGACCAGAAGAGCATTTACCCACTCACTCCCGAGTTTCTCCTATGTTTCTCAGCCACCAGGATGAATCAGGACATGCCACTCACTTCTCCCAGGTACTCTGAGCTGGGTTGTGTGGCAGCGCACGCCTCCACCATAACCCTGGATGGCTATCAGCACACCAAGCTTTCCTCAGCTGGACCAGGAGACAGTCGTGTGGGACAGGAGGGTCTCACAAAAATTGCCTTTGCCTCATCACTGACCACAGATCACTTAGGTTTCTTATGCGTTAGCTGAGACTTTCCCTCCCTGGACACTGTGCATCGCTCCCTGCCGCTCGGTCTCAGCTCTGGCCGCTTGCGCAGTGCTCGGGGCAGGCACCCTCCTCCTTCTTCTGCTCTTGGGCACCATCTTGACCAGGAGAAGGTGCCACTAAAATAAAATAACAGAGAGAAAGATTCTTTTGTTTTGCCTTGCGCAGCAGCTAAGGCCTTGCAAAGTTAGCACAAGGCTTTGCCATGGCACAGAGCAGTTGAGAATAAGGCCGAAGAAATCAGCAATTGCGCTTATTTTCACCTCTTAAAAACAGCTCAATTGGTCCATTGCAACTTATCCCGGCTGTCTCTATTCATATCTTTTCTTCTAGGCAGCTGCCAGTTGATGCTGCACGTTTGCTTTGAGTGGAATATACCAGCAGGCCTGAGCTCTAAAATGTTGTTTCAGTCGTATTTCAATATTTAGCTTATACACGTGCCTGTATAAGGCCTGGTTTTTCACAGCCGTGTACGCCAAGAGAGCTAAACGGCGTTATTTGCTTGTGGTCAGAAAATGCAAATTGCAGCTGCAGAAGGGTTTGCCACCTTGTGTGGGATTTCCTACACTGCAGATGCCCGTGCCTGAGCTGCCAACCTGGGCTCCCTCCGAGACAAGGGGCTCCCCGACCATGCGATCCCTCCCTCCCCCCGCCCCGATCTCTCCGGGATCACAGCCTTGGGATGGGATGGATCACCCGGCGCTGTGCCAGCTGGGATGCAGCCTGATCTCCTTCCAGGGGAGGCTCCCCTGGGCTGCTGGGGAGAAAGAAGGTTGAGCTGCAAAGGGGATCCTGCGAGGGGGATTTGGAGAAGTGCCTTCATGCTCCGCTGCTCCCACCCTGGAGACCTGGTCAGGATATGTCCCATTTTCCATGAGATATCAGTAAAACTGAGGAAACAGAGGCAACCGTAGGAAATTCAAGGGAAACCTGCAGAGGTGTAAGTTACTATTGCAGGGATGTCCTGACCTTCCAGAGCCACCTTCCAACCCAAGCTGGACATGACTGGAAACCACGGAAGGGCTTCCATCCTGTACCTCAGGGTGGGGGCAGGAGTGGGAGAGCAGCAACAAGGGGGGGTCCCGGCAGACAGGAGCGGTAAGGCAGTTTGGGGGAGTGTGGGCAGCAATGACAGCTCAGAGACAAACTGTGTTAGCAGAATCCTCATCTTCACCACCATCTCCTGGCATGATGCTTGTGAGCCTGGAGAAGACCATAAGGCAAGTAAACTCATTTTTATTCTTCCTATGTTTTTTTATTTCTCTGCTCTAGTAATAAAAGACTGGGAAATATATCCAGCTGCCCCCACAAGGACCTCAAATCTTGTTTGCAGTGGTAGTAAAGGTACATAGGACATGCGGAATAGCCACTGGCTAAATCAAAAATAGTCCTGAAACACAAAACCAATTGCTGTATTCAGGTTGATTTCAGGACATTTCAGCCACAAGAAATGCATTAGCTCTGTACCCAAAAAAAAAAAAAAAAAAAAAGCAAGCAAACATGTAATTATTATGGGTTTATATTTTCAGGATTTAGGTCTGAAAATTCAGGGGTGGATTTTTTTTTAAAACAAAATGTATGACTTCTCATTTTGAACATGGACAGCTTCCATTTTAAAGTGGACCTATAAGGAAGAAGGCTGTGAAACCAAAAGGCTCAAATAATCAAACCATGAAGCAAACCATTTCACTGCTGGCTGAATGGAGCATCACAAAGAAATAATTCAAGAGCAGAAAAAAAATGACCTAGTCTGACTGCCCTCCAAACCCAATAATTTCCAGAATTCCCAGTGGGAATTCCTCCATGCCATTGCCATGTGAGTAGTAAAAATACCCACTACCATCAACCTGACCTGGATCCTTCTGTGGGAGATGGAGAGCCCTGGACACTGGGACATTCACCTTAGCTAATGCTGGAGGAGGAGCTGCAGAGGGAAGGTCTCTGATGGAGGATGTGGACAGGCTAATGACAGCCCTTTGCCAGAGCAAGGGCCCTGGTGCCACGAGCTTGTGGAGGGCAAACAGCCTCTTTTTCCCAAGGGAAACAGACACAAAACCTCCTTGTAATGTGTTCAGCCAGTCTCCATGGGTTTTACTCCCTCTAAGGGGAAAAGGAGCTACCTGGCAGCAGGCTTACTGGGAAGGCACAGCTGCAAATTTCCAACATATTGGATGAAACTCCACCAAAGGGAGGGGCAGGAGAAGCCTTTCCTCCTCCTCAGACCGTGCTCCTCCAATTTTGGGGATCTCAGGTCAGTCACAACAGAATAGCAGTCCCCAGCGCTTCCCTGTCTCATTAGAGCTGTGGGTTTCCACTTCTCACCAGTCTCAAGCGTGGTAGAAAGTGTGGGAGGCATTTGGGGTCTGAGGGACAACCTTGCCAACCCAACAATGATTGCAGAACAGCTGGGGATTGCAAGAGTTCTTGGTTGCTTTCTTCTTGTAGAGATCTCCAAGTAGATCTCAGACCATACCAGCCTGGCCTGGAGGACTCGGGGATCTCTGTCGCTAAAAACAGAGTCAACAGAGGTCCGGAACAACTTGCTCCTGCAGGTCTTGTAGGCACTACCATGGGTTATGTGATTAAACAGCAGCACTGAGTTTGCAGAGCTGTCAATCCCATACCTTTCATCAGCACTTAATTCACAAAAAAAAAAAAAAAAATAAAAAAAAAAAAAAAAAAAAAAAAAAAAAAAAAAAAAAAAAGCCACACCAGCCCTTAAAAGCTTTGGAGCTGCATTTCTCATGGCTGCAGTAATGCTTACTTACAATATGGACTCTAGCTGCTTTTTATGTAACTGCTGCTCTTAATCAGCTCAGTATTAGCAGCTCTGACCTGCTCTTGCTTGCTTGATTTTATTTTATTTCTGAAACAAACACAGATTTACAATCTCTCTGATTTCCCAGCTTTTATGCCACTCCACTGAGGCGCTTTAAACATCTCATTTATCTCCCATACGTTGGGAAATTACAACCCCCTCCTCTCTAAAACAAACAAGCAAGCAAAAAAACCCAAACCTCCAGCTAAAATCTACACAGTTGGAAAGTGTTGATTTAAACAATAACCCTGAAACAAGATAGGGAGAGACTAGAACCTGAAAGCAGACTTTTTTTTCCTTGCACAGATTGAGCTCTGAGGTTGTTTGCTTCAAATGTTGACTTGTTCCAAGGCAGCATCTATTTATATGTTGTGAAACTGGAAGGCAGCAGCGTGAAATATATTTTTCAGTCGTTGGAGAAAGACTGCGCCGTTGCATTTGTTCTAGCACACGTTTCCCTCTCCGTCCCTTCCTGCCCACTTCATCTGTACTTGTGCAAAGGGGGGCTGGAACCAGTGGGAATCATTTGAAGTACCGGGATTTCTGAATGAGGTTTGGGTGGGAAGTACATGTTAACGTTTTGTTTTTTTTTTTCTGATCTGTACTTATGAAGAAAAATTCTTCCCTAATCAGACAGATGATTTCAGGCTTATGCTTGTTCCTGGTTCATGTGTTTGCTGAATACAAAGGTGTGTACTTAAAAAGAGTAGCTACCCATTTTGCACTGGCGAAAGCAATGCTGTGCCCCAACATCCTAGTCTGTTTTGCTAATTGCATAATTTATTGAATGCAAATATTAGTGGGTTTTTTTAATTTGTGTTGCTTTAGACTTACATCTTTTCCCCATTCATCTCCTGCCTAATGCAATCATAGACTCTTTATGCTATAGTATGTGAAACTAATGGGAAACTTTCTCTTCCCAATTACTCCCAATTACTATTTTGTTATATATAAACAAGCAACTCACATTTTTCCATAAATAAAAGGGACACTATTCCCCTCCTTATAATTATCTTCAACCTTATTTTTTTTTTTCACTCTGTAATGACATTTTTATTTACCCGCAGAAACCCATGCAAAAATACTGCTGGAAGAACACGATAGTACAAGATGCATCGCCTGCCTGTTAGCAGTCAAGGTTTGAATTTTTAATTCAAGATATCACTCAAACACTGAACCAGTTCACTGTACTTTAACAAGCAAACCCAGCAATTTAACAAAACATAAAGCGGGCAAAACATAAAAGTCTCCTATGTATTGGGTTTTTTTTGGGGGGGAGGAGGGGGGAGGGGAAGAATAGTTATAAATCTAAACCCTCCATTCCAGACCACATCCCCAAATGTAAATAGGCACACAAGCATGTTGCTACATATTTTTACAGAAATAATTACAAACAGCCTTATCAGCGGCGGCGAATTCGGCAATGCACACATCATTTATCCGTTGTGCCCTCTGCTGGATAGAGCACACAAGGCAAGCAATATTATTTCCAATTAATTTTTGGCATCATCACTTGGCATCTGCTTTAGGAATGCAAAGCGTGAAATTTGTAGTAGCAGGTTTAATATTTGATCCAGCCAAAAATATTTTTGCTACAAGGACTTACCTTTGGTAGTGTTTTCCTCCCCGCTCCCCCCTCCTCCGCTCCGTGTTGTTTCGTTGCCACCGAGCCTTGTTTACGGTCCAAACGAAAAAATCTGCCACCGAACGCCATACATGGCAGGAATAATTTCATGCTGTGCAAAATTTGTTTCATTTCACATCCTGTAAGAATAATTACTTAGCATAATGCCACTTAAGCTGTATTTCTAGCTGCAAACATTAAGGAAACGGTAAAAAGCTAGATCCCGGTTGGGAGAAAAAAAAGGGTATTTAGGGGTCACTGGGGTTTCTTAAAACTAGTCACTTTTAACACCAGGGGCAACAAGAAGAATTAAAATGTTATAAATTATGTCACTGAATTTAAAAACACAATAAACCCCAATATTTTCAATGATATTCGAGGTCACCCATGTATTGGGACACCATCTTCAGAAACAGAGGACGAAACATCTGGCCTGTATTGCACACGTTTCTCATGTTTTCTGTAATGAAGTTTATTTGAAGGTGACACTTACCCAAACGGTCCTAAATAAAACAGCAAGTGAAGAAGCTGGATCGATGTCACGTCATCGACTCTAATTTTTACATGATGGAAAATACAACTCAGTAGGTTTGGAGGAGACTCCATGCGATGGATGAACAACCTGTATTGACCAAATGTCAGCATAAGTTGTGCAAAAAATACCTTAGCACTTTGGAGCAGTGTGATACACTGTGCCAAAGGAAGCTCTGACCTCCCTCCTGGGCCCCCACAAGAGAGAAAAATCCTCTTTCATATCTAGACAGAATTATTCATGGCTCACTCTTACCTTCTAGCAAAACCAAACTGCAGTCTCCAATCAAATGCAAGACTGGCATGGTCTAATTGACTTGGTTCAATTAAGTTTAAGGATCAAAATCATGATTGTGGATTTTCTTTTTTTTTTAAATCCAGTTTTCTTGATGGCAAACCACAGCTTAGAATCAAGTAGCAAATTCTTACTTTTTCCTTCCCAAGCGTTGGCTGGAAATAATCACTTACAAAGAAGACTTCTCTACCTTATCCCCCTCATTTTTTAACCAGCAATGACAACGCTTGCGTACACCAAGTATCTGGGCTGACCTTCATCTTCCTCGAGGCCATTGTATCTTGTCCTCACTGACCAGCAAAACCCATTTTTGCTGTAGTTTGACCAAAAAGGATTTACTGATAAAATTCACTGATAACCGTTTGGTATGTTTGCATTGGGTTTGTTCAACCTGAGAAAAGGCAAAATCTCAGATTTGTTAGAAGCAGACTGTGCAGGACCGCTGGATGGATGGAAGCTGTCAATCACAGCGCACCATCTCCAACCAGCCCTCCACCAGCACAAATTCCCCCAGCTCCACTCATCTGAATAAAGTTATTCCAATTTATACTCATCCCTTGTTTTCACTCTGTTTCAAAAAAGCCTTTATTGAAATGTCAAGTTTGAATATAACAGGAGTGTCAACAGGCAGCAAGGGAGAAATAATAAATTTTAGGGAAAAAATGGCAACGATTTGGGCATGCAAGTCTTCCTTCTGGCCTGAAACAGGCAGCAGATCCTCCCTGGGGAAACTTTATGAGCAGCAAAGTTCTTCACATGCCCTTCTTTAAAGTCGCCTGCAAAACCATGCTCCTCTTCAGTGTTTTTTCCCCAAAGTTCAGCAAGCTGCTGCTGTACCTGACCAGCAGCTATGTGTTACAACTCTGAAACACCCAAGAGTGCTCAAATGCTCCCATAGAAGGGTCAACACGTGGAGGACGTGGTGCCACCAGTGCCCTCCATCCTCGCTGCATGGTCCTTCATGGCCACGAAGCAACGCCACAAGCGCTCGTTCCATCTTCGTTGGGTAGATCCAAACCAAACAGCCTTTTGGAAGGTACTGACAATGATGTCTTCATTCCCTACCACGAGCGGTGCAGGAGCTTTAGCTGCCTGTTTGCTCATGTAGCACCATGCCAAGCTCCCAGTCCTAGAAGTCCCTGAAAAGATGGCGAAGGCTCCAGGATGGGTGGCCCTCGCCAGGGTACGCACATTGGCATCCCAGTGGGAGATGCCATCCTTAATGCCGGCACCTCATTTCATGAGTCCCCCCAAATGCAGAGGCTGGGGAACACATCAATAGGATTTTGTTCTCTAAAATCCCCAGCTTGATGTCTTCCAGGCTGAGGTGGCCCATGACGTTGTCACTTACCATGCGCAAGTCACTTTCACAACCTGGCAAAAGTTTTATTCTGTATTTAAAATTCTCAGTGGGGGGCGTGGGGAAAGAGGGCAATAATTACATTCAAATTAATGCAGCATTTACCAAAAGCAACATTAAAAAGCAATTCACATGAGAATATCTAAGTGTCTCCACACTGAATTATTTCCTTTGTATAAATCCCATCACCCAGCTCCGGGATGACTCAAAGGCAGCCAGAATCGTTCCCAGGCATACGGAAATCCCAGCACTGCTCTGCTCGACCCTTGAGCAGTTGCAAACTGGTATGGTGGTGGCACCTTACAGATGGTGGCATCTTACAGATCATCTCCCAGGCTGCTTCTGGGAAGCCTGGCCCATGAGCAGGTTTTAGTAATGCACGCATACACATGGAAGACACGTGGATTTCAACTGCATTTCAGGATGGATTGCCCTGTACCACATCTGGCTCCATGACTCTCTTACAGAGCAAATATAAGTTGCCAACATCCTCGTGAAGGACAAGCCCAACAATTCAGCAGTTGCTTCTCTTTTTTTTTTTCAATTTCTATTTTTTTCTTATTTTTTTTAAGCACCGCATTGAATCCCAACGGGATTTTGGGGTTTTGTTTTAATGGCGAGGCAAGAATTTGCCGATCCTCCCTGTGGCGAAGTTACTTTCAAGTCAGTGAAAGTTCTTGGCCCGCGATGAAAAGTCTTTGCCAATTAGCGCTCAACAACTTCAATTCATCCCTCCTGGTTCAAGATGAGTAGGAACCTAATAAGGCTGCGATAAAAGGGCAAAAGGCACCGAGTACCCAAAGGGGATTAATGGGCTCTTCCATTTATTTGTCTTCCTAACAGCTGAACTGTTACAAGTATTGACGGTCTTCAAACGGCCCGGGCGCCGGGGTCTCCAATGGCCATCTCCAGCTCCCTGGCCCCGAGGGGGCGAGGGCTTCCCCCTGGGCGATGCCAAAACCAACAAAGCCCCAGGGATCAGGTAATGAAACTTCAGCTTTCCCCCCACCACCACCCCCTTCTCTTTGAGATTTATTTACTGGCAGCTGACAAGGGGCAAATTCAGCTGGAATTGTGTAGTCAAGGCCCTGTCAAGCCTTCAGAGGCACCCTTGTGTCGAATCACCTTCCTGACTGGCATGTCGCTGAAAAGCCCTCGGCGCTGGTCCTTAACAGCTCCCGACAGCACAAAGGACACTCCAGACAGATGCCTACATGGCATCCTGCAGCATTTTAAAAGAGAATTAGTGGTTTTAATTATGGTCGTCGTATGAAAGGAAACCATGCAAGCTCGGCAGGAGACCTTTGATCAAACCCTTTTGCTAGCACAATGCCGCGGAACTGTGACTATTCCTAGCAAGGGGCCTTTTCTCGCTGAATGACTCACCAGTGATCTTTGAATGCAGACAAGTTCCTCGCCCTCCCTCTTCATTAGCGAGCATTTCTATACAGGCCCTATATAGTGCGCGGAGTCTCGGAGCTATACAATGGGGGGGAAAAAAGAATCCCTACAGATTCTGGCCTCTACTTAGGAAGTGCTGAAGGACTCTGAGTGACTTTATTCATTAAAACAGGTTGCTATTAATTAACTGTCATAATAAAATAAAGAACTATTATTTGCATTTCTTAGTGCACTCCCTTTAGTAATATGTATAAAAGATGCTTGTAACAAAAATGAATTTATAAGGGAGAAAAAACCCTCAGAAGTCTTTTTTTCCTCTCCCCCCCTTCATTTTTTTTTTTTTTTAAGGTCTAGGCAGCGGGAGCCTGACTAATTATTAGGACCAGTTTTGCAAGAGAACAAATAGAGGTAAAACACAAATATGAAAGTAATTAGGAAAATGCAAAATCCTGTTTACTTGGCAACCGATTCATGCAACTGAGACTAACGAAGAGCAAATCAGCTTTGCTTGTTTGATAAACTTAAGGGTGCCACCTAAGAGGAGCTGATAAAAATTAAACTTCTGCCAGCATCCCTCAGCCAGCCTTTTAGCAGCAAACGGGCTCAGAAACATCCGTGCAACCGCTGCGTCTGCAAGCACCAGCAAATCTCATTTGAACAGATTCTGGGGGAGGAATTTTGTCTCTTCCCTCTCTGTGAAATATTTTCCCCTTCGCGACCGGCCGTCGCTGATATCCTGCAGCTGAGCACCCAGCACAGACACCCGCGTTGCACCATCCACACAGACCGGCACAGTTGCAAACCAGTTCTGCTTCGCTCCCTAAAAAAAAAAAGCATCACGTTTCCACAGCTCTTCACACCTGGGAAGGCTTTTGCCGGTGGGAAAGTTCTCCTTGTAGTTTGCATCGCTGCTTATCACAATACACGACGATACGTTACTCGATGTGGGCTGTAGGCTGAGATACCTTTGTCCAGCCCCTCTTTTCTCCGGAGTAGATAGTGGAATCCACAAAAGCTTCCAATTATTTCAAGACTATGCAGCTAAGGAGGGGCATCTAATCAAGATAAAGAAAACCCTCAGCTCAGTATATTTGCCTGAATGGATTTTCAATAATGCAGGTAACAAAAGCATTCAAAAATTGGATTCCTAATGCTTTTCTACTGGGCTGAAGGACTGAATTTGAGAAGGGAGAAGAAAGCCAGCCCTGAGAAAGCTGCACGGAGGAATGTATGATATTCCCCTGCTCTGTACAAACACTTCTGCGGGGATTGAGAAAAAGGAAGAGATTTAAGTGAGGCACGGTCGACCTGA
>NW_009661375.1:5368092-5395881 GCF_000708025.1 Charadrius vociferus | reverse complement strand
CTTCTCTTCCTTCTCTCCCCTCTGCTTTGTGGCTTTGCGACCCAGAAGCCGTAGTTTTATTTCTTTTTACTGCTCATTTCTCATCTGCTGTATGTATCTCTGTTTGTATGGCAATTGTTTATAGAAGTAACAGGGGGAAGCGCTACGGGAATCGTACTATTACAAATAAATTAGAATGAGAGATAGAAGAAAAAAGGATGTTATTCTGCAACCGGAGTTAGAGATTCCTAGATGGCAGCTTGATTTTTACATGACCAGCACTCAATGAAAGTCAGCCTGGGAAAATTCAGCACTCAGAGAGAACAACAACAAAGTATTCTATACTTTTAAAGGGATCTATTAGGATTAGTAGCCACGTGAGCCTACATCTGCACCTACGTGCACCTCAAAGCACACAGCAACAGAGCATCCAACATGCGACACCCCTCAGTCCTCCACACACCCCGCTCTGCTCCTCCAAGCCACCAGGAAGCTTCCAGAGGTGCGACGATCTTTATAGAAGGTACTTCTTTCTTCTCTGAAAATTTTACTAGTCCAAAGGACATCCTGGCCTGGCAGCAATTTCTCTCCTATAAAACCACAGGGCTGAGATCTCACAGAACCACAGAACAAAGCAAGAAAAGTTCGATAAACGCAACTTTCCACTAACAATACCAGAGTTTTGGGTCTGTTTCAAGCATTTGAAGGACACGTAAATTGACAACATTTTGAAAGACACGCTATTTTATATCTTTTTTTTTTTGAAAACACATAGCTGAGCTGTTGTTAACTGAGTTGCTTGGCCTTTGGGGTAGACTGAAAAGCAGGATGGATTCACACTCTACTCTTTTGGTTAAAGTCCCTGAGATGTCTAAAATTGCCGTTCTGGCATCCCCAGTGCCTGCGAGGATGTGGCAGAGTAGACGAGCGCTATGGGCTCGCACAGAAAGAAGCCGCAGCACAGGCACCATGAGCCACGGGGTCAGCAGTGTCCCCAGGGAGCTGCTCTCGTGTCCCCACGCAGGGTCTCACCACCACGGTCCCTTTGCCCCAGGTGGAGGCAGTGCAGGAGATGCCACACGGCTGCCTATGGGCACGGTGTTCTGCAAAGGAAAATACACAAGTTGCTTGCTCACTCTCGGAAAACCAGTGCAATAAAGTCTACCCCAGCATAAATGAAATGACATGAAAATAATTGTCCACTCAAAGCAAGGGAGGTGGTAAGAGCTGGGTTGGTCTCTACCCACCATACCATGCCAGAAGGACATCATGTCTGCAGCACAGGCACAGCCAACAATCACGCTCCAGCAAAGGGCACCGTCCCTCATGCTTGTGCTGATGGAAACCTCCCCAACCATGCTGCCCCGTGACCAGAAAACCCCACAGACACAGAACGGCTAAAGAAAAATGCCTGTAGAAAACCTCTTAGCTCAGTAACAGAAGAAACATTTAAAGGCTAAATACATTTTTTTTTGCATCTATAAAGGATGCTGCATTCATAAAAAATTCAAATCTTCACAGTACAACAGATTCACAGAGAAGAAAACTCTCCTTTTTGAAACCCAATATTTTATTTAGTGATGAGCTTCCCCCCCAAAAAAAAACCCCACAACACAAACAGTTCATTTGGCAACAGCAACGGAAGACCAAACAACAGCACGCTCCTGTGGAGGCGATCACACTTGATTTCATTTCCGCTGCCATTTGTGTCGCCTTTTAAAACCATTCTCACTTTGTCAAGGACTAATTCCAATTTTAAGTCCCGACTTCCAAATTTCAGCACTTGAGCAGGTGGGTGGAGGACCGGGCGCTACCCAGCTCCCCGCCTCAGATCTTTCATTTTCCTCAGCCCCTGCAGCTCTTTCTTCAGGTGCTTCACAGCCTGCAGAATATCCTGCCGCTGGGGATCGTCCTCCGCTTTCTCAGTGTACAGAAGGAAATGTTTCACGGTTTCGGAGAGCAACACTTCGGGATCGACATCCACCCGCTGGAGACGCAGCATCCTCTCGCAGGCGATGGCGTAGTTTTTGTGCCAGTTCACTGGGTGATTTGGATGAGAGTTGACAATTTCTTTGTACGACTGTTAAAAGGACAAAAAAAAAGAAGGACACACACACACGCGTGCACAAATTAATTGAATGGAGGGGACCAACAGCTCTTAACAGTGCTTCAAAACTGCCCGTAAGGGAACAGATGCTATTTAGATGGCCAAGTCCAGAGTTGGAGCATTTCTGTATCTCACTCCATGTTTGCCATGTGACGCGCAATAGCGTGAATCAGAAATCCAAGGGGGGCTGAAATGTTTCCCTTCCTACAGCAGCTGTTTGTTTAGAAACGTTAGAGATGATCGTGATAACCCCACTGCACATTATGCGCTTCCCCGAGAGAGATGTTACACCAGGCTGGGGAAAAAAAAAAGAGATTTAACTGCCGCGCCTGGAAAGGCATTTACTCAATATTTCAGGAGATCAGGACATCTTCCACAGGACTTAAGCAGTCTGTTGACTCGAGTGGGAATATTCATAAGTTCAACAGCAGGCACGCGTCCGAGAACTTTGCAGAACAGCAAAAATCACAGCAAAACGGGCCAGAGCTGAAAGGAAACTATTTGTTGACTCTTTTCTGGGCTACGAAACACTCTTCCTCTCTGCTGACACACACTGATCGTTTTGCGCATCTGTTGGCATCTCAGGTAGTCCGGTATTTCCAGAGATACCTACACCCACTTACGGGTGTCACTCTTCGGTGTGAAATGCAGCAGAATTAATTTGTGGCGAGAAGACTGTGGGGTTTTACACTTGCTGGCTCAGATGCACGACTGTGTAATGACAGAGGGGACAAGTGCATAGAGGGGACTTCAGGACAAGCAATCTCTTGGCATGGGTTTGGAGCCCAGCACAGACAACATAATTATAGCAAAAGCAGGGTGTCGACTGGTTAGCTTTTGGCATCCTCCGTCACTGACGGGGCAAGTAGGAATGGATAAAAATCCCCAAATAAATCTCTTTGAATCTGCTATGCTCCTGGTTTGGACGAAGGAAGGAGAATGCAGATTACAGGACTGCTGACCTGTATGAGAACATCACATTTCTATGGAATCGAGACATTAAAAAAAAAAAAAAAAAAAAAAAAAAGAGAGAGAAAAAAAAGGATGGAGACTGCAGGGATCATTCATAACCAAAATATATGACTTACAGCGTATGCAAAGGTGTAAAGTTGTGCTTTCATTTCTGCAGTCACGCTGGCAGTTTCTGCAAGGTCAAATATAAAGAAAGCTGTCTTCATCCTAGAAAAACAAGAAAACCTTCCATATAATAACTGCTTAACATAACCAGTTCACATCAGATGGTTATACACATCTTCATCATATCCCTGTACAGGACAGTACACCAGCATCTCCATTTAAGTCATCTGTGATACCAATTTCCCTCAGTGATGTATTTTCTCAGCCTCTGTCCAAACTACCCTCTGCTCTTTTGAGATACTTTGAGCGAAACCTTTCAGTGAAGAAAACCACCGCTTTCCTGAAGAATTTGCCAGAGGCCATGCGCACTTCATCTCATTCTGCCAAACTTTTCCTTCCCAAGCTTGGCACATTTAGATCCAATAAGGCCATGCACCATCAAGCTGCCTGCTTTGGTGTGTATTTCCACGCCAGTGAGTTGGCATCACCCACCGGCTGTTGGAAGGGAGCAAAGGAGCATCACCTGGCTTGCCACATCTCCTCGTTGGCGACAGCTTCCCAGGAAGAGGGCTTGAAACTAAATGGGAATGAGAATAAAATCCAGCCATCAGATCCATGTCACTGTGTTTCACCCACTACGCAATCAACCCTTCTAACCCAAGCAGATACACACCTCCCAGGCAGAAGAAAACCTGTCCTGAAGCCTACTGCTCTGACCGCAGGGAATTCAGCTGATCCTCAGTCATTCATAAAACTTTATTCCTCCCTCTCCATAGAAGGAGTCTCTGGTACATCAGGTGTTTCCCACCATCCTAGCTATCCCCAAAGTGAGAGATGCCTTTTACCATCCATCACAGTTCAGTCTATGGCATTTAAAGCTTTGGATGTCCCAGGTCCTCAATGATTTTTTTGGCTCCTGATCAGGTTTTAAGATTGGAATTGGACCTGATATTTGACTAGAAATGTCCTCTCTATTTTTAACAGTAATAGAAATACCACATGTGGATTTATTATATGTTCCAGAACACAAAACATTATGATTACAGCTCACATTTAATTTCTTTAACACTGCAATGGATGTGGTTACGCTGCTGGCAGAAGAACGATGAGCAGAAAGAAGCAGAGTCGTGCCTCTGCCTCGTACCTGCCGTAGTCTTCAGTCCAGTTATAGAGATTTCTTGTAAGATGAATCCACTCTCCTGGGTCAAAGACAACATCGGAAGGAACCAACTTTTCACACGTACCCCACGGCCACAGTGAATAGCTCCTTCTCCAGGTTGAGTCCCCTTCATGGAGACCTATGCAGACAAACACTTCCTTACTGCCAAAATAAAAACCCAGAGAAAGCAATCGTCAAGCCATGCCAGAGACGGTGGGCCACCCCGAGTGCTTGAACAAACCACACACCCCACGCCAGGGGGCACGTCTTAAGCAGCATGACATTTTCTGCGGCACAGATACCCGTCCAGAGCATTTCACGTCGGAAAGGGCACGTCTCTGCGTCAGGCTGCAAAACAGCTCTGCCGCTGCGAGCGAATACCCCATCTGGCACCGCACATCTTGCGCGGCCAGCACAGGAGACAAGTCCTCTCCACTACGTGGGACCTCACAAACATGCCAGAAGCCACAGGAGAAGCCCGTTTCTTCCCGACGGCACCTGGTAATGCTCTTCCGCCTACCCACGCTCGCAAGGCTCACCCCGGCTGGTCTAAACACAGATGCTATTCTTATTCATGTGAGTATCTAATCCTTTCTCCACTCTTACTAAGCTATTTTTATATGATGATTATTCCTGGAATACATTCATTCTATGCTAATCAGTTGGCCACAATGTTCACGAAGGAGAAGCAGCAGCAATTTGCTCTCCAACCATCGTCATTTTGAGTACACGGGAATGTTCCTTTTTTTGTGATGAACTGTATCAACAACAACAAAAATAATCAGTAAAGACTCTCTGCCGATCACCTTCTTATTTTTCCTTCCTAAAAGCCAAACCAACCTCAAAACAACAAGCAACATTATATCCGGATGGAGTTACTTCTGCATAGATATTTGCTTTAATTGCAAAAATAATCTCACCACTGGGGAGGAAGTCAGTGGAGAAAATTGGTCTTTTGGATGCAGTACCAAGCTGTTCCATAAACAATTTCAAGAAAAAAAAGGTCGAAGATTCTAGGAAAGCTGTTACATATGAAAGAAATGCTTACTGTTTATTTACTTTGAGGAAACGATGGAGATTAAAAGCAAGTGTCCCATCAGGTAATACTCCTTCCACAGGATTCCACCGGTGCCCAGGAAAATAAACGCCAGGTAAATGCTTTGCCAGCTTGGGTAAATACCATTCATAAGTCATCATCTATCACCAAAAATAAAAGCAAAATGAAAACAAGAAACAAAGTTTTCATCCATTTTGCATCCAGAAGCTGCAGAAAATGGCTTCTGCAGGAAGGTCACCTCCCATTTTGGCAGCTGCCTGGGACCACACCACCAGACCAGGTCACCAGAGGTTTCTGATCAGAGGCACGGGGTCCTCACCGCTGAGCGGGCAAAACTCTAAGGAAACCCAAAATAACTAGTGCTGGTGAGAGACACAACAGGGCTTTGGTTTGGTTAAATATGAGGTGTTGGGGTTTGGGTTTCCCAACAAGTCACAAACTCTTGTGGCAAAGCCAAGTGCAGGGACTCATGTGGCAGTGGAAGTGTCGGTGTTCCCTTCTGTAAGGGGGATTTTTCTTCTCCCATTTCTCAGGATAAAAGGAAGGAGTGCAAACAGCACCCAGGGACACACAGCACCTCTGCTTTAATGTAAAAAAACTAGAGGCAGAAATCTGCAAAACCACCTTTGGAGGACCAAGATAACAGAGGGGATGCGGGGAATGAGCCTCAGCATGGTAAAGCCCTTGGGAGAAACCCCAAAGCCACATCGCCCACGGGGCAACTGTTGACCTGCCGCCCTCCAGGATGCTACCACAAGCCTTCTGCTGCCTCAACATCTGTATTTCAGGGCAACCGCACAAAACAGCAGGGACAAAGCATCCTCAGCAAGGCAAACATCAGCCCTGTGCCACATCTGGATTATCTGCCGTGATGAAGAACTTGGGCTTCCCCTTCTCTCTACCTGCTATTGCCTCCCTGTTGGCTTTTTGGGCTTGAATGGGGCTTGCACACCACGCTGTGTCCCAGAGCCACCCACAATCCTTTAAAATAAAAAAAACAATTTTATTTCTGCATCATGAGTTTTATTTGAACAAAGAGACCCCCTCAAGAAAAGAAACAACCAACTAAACTTTTGCTTCCTGTTTTAAAATCCGCCTGTTGCCTCTTTTAATACTACTTTCACAACCTACCTCCTGGTCCACTAAGGTGATATCTGGCCTCATCCCCTCGCAGTAATGAACATAACGAAGAGCGTTCCCAGGTAAGTCTCCTCTTAGCAAGATCACTGCACCCGCCGGCATAGAGGACAGCAGATTCCTTGCAAACTTATCGACAACATAGTTGTTGCTCTGATCACAAGCACTTAAGAGAGCAGAGAAAAACCAGTGTCTTAAAAACAGGTATTTGCATGGCTCTGCATATCTTCAGAACAATTTTATGCAATAGGCATTGATAGGTGGAGTCCTTCGCCCTGGTCAGATCCTGCTTTTTTTTTCTGAAAAGCATCCCAAAAGAAACCCAAATACAGAAATGAGGCATTTTACACTACAGTCTCCCAGAACCCAGCACCAGACACATAAGCCACTACAGTTTTGCCAAAATACACACTTATTGCATGCCTTCACCTTAACTCTTGATTTTTGTGTGGGCTAAACCTAAACACTTACTAGTTGGAGCTGGAAGTGCCAGTACAACGATGGTTCTGTAAAGCATTTGAAATCCTTCCCATCATTTTAATGCTTTTAATTAAGCACTAAAAAGCCAAGTTTTTGTAACATCAGGCAGAAATAGATTTACAGTACCTGAGATTAGATCCTTTCTGTCACACAGTTGTGTGTGTACATGCTCCAGGTATGGATTCAAGAAAGGGATGTTCCATGACATGGCTCAGGCCACGAGCTGTGGCTGGCTCACCTACGGACCAGCCTTTGGGAAAAGATGTGTGCAAAGAAAGGATTCCTGAGTATAAAGTTCTGCGTGTTCCACACTTCACCAGTTGGTAAACCTCTACCTGAGCTACACTGACTCCTACCCAAGCCACTGCAGTCTTTGTTGTGGTTATGGGATAAGGAAGCCCTGCACTACAGGCGTAACTCTTCAAAAAAAAGGAAAAAAAACGTAAGAAAAAACTCAGGGCACGAAGTTTTCTGAAGCAAAGCAAGGGAAGGAGGTGACTGTTCAGCTCAAATGAATTCTGCAAACTTCCTTTACGAGTTTCTTTCATTAGAAGTTTATGTGTCTACACAGTTTTCTTCCTTCAACCTACGCGACACCCCCATTTACAGCCTGGAGCTGGTGCTTGGTGATTTTGAGGGAGATCAAACAAGGCAGTCCCGCAGGCTGTGGCCACGCAAGCTTAGGTGGGATGTGAAAGGTGCCTTTCCCACTTCCAAGGCAAGGACAGAAATCCCATGAGCAGGGGTGGGGGGTGGGGGTTTACAACAGCATCCCGACCGCACAGCACCCCACTGCCCCACGCGGCCACACCAGGACATGTGCCCAGGGGATGTGGTACCTGTAATTTGCCCAAACTTGAGAAGCGACAAGAGCGAGAGCGGAAAGCCACTCCATCCACAGCAGTGCCCGGCTGCCTTCCAGCACGGCATTCCCCACTGAGACGAGCACGGCCAGCCCCAGCCCCGCCAGCACAGCCACCACGGCACTGCTCTGCAGCCAGAATCGCTCCACCTAGGGAACAAAATCCCACAGACCCTATTTCTGTGTCCCCAGCTGTTAGGAAACAGAACAAGCAGCCGTATTTTTGCACCTTACGGAGCGTCAAGACAACCACCTGCTCTTGATGAGATGGTTTTAAGGCTTCTTCCAAAAATTAACACGCCAGAGCAATTGTTTTTTGGAGTGTAACTTACCACGCCCAGAAACAGAGGTTTTGTAATATCCAAATTTGCTCTCCAAGCGAAGAAAAGGGAATAAAGACAGAGCATTCCAGCAAAGAGCCAGATCACGGGTGATTTCTGCTGCTTTGTCCTATTAAAAAAAAAAAAAAAAAAAAGTAGAACTCTAGTGGCATGATGAAAAAGTTTTCAAGCTACGTGCCTGAAAACCCCTCTCTCTGCATACCTAAATGGCTTTAATACAATGAGCTGATGAGCCTTTCTTTACCTTTGGAATTTATGAAGATTCTGTTTTCAAAGCACAAACCCATCAGGCTTTCAAGATTTTTAAGCTCGCCAACTACAAAGCCACGGGGTTACCAGGAGCAGGGATATTTTGCTCTTAACTAATAGATGACCACAGCCAATTGCTGAATTTTTTGCACCAGCAAGCAGAAGGCAAAGAAAGCTGCCCATGCAGTCAGTGAGAAAGTGCACGTCAGAGCAAAAATATGCTCCTCCAACTTACGGCAGCGCTGTGCTCGCTGTGGCCACGAGCGCCAGGGCGAGGACGGGAAGGGAGAGCTCCGACTTCATCTGCGCCAGCTGAAAACTGCGGAGAAATCAGTGCGTGGATGCGTCATCCCCAAATCACCCCTCGCACTCAATCAAAGTGTCAAGAGAAGCAGGGAATAAGCACAACATAAGGTATTCCCGTTCTGCTGTGATTAAGTCTCCCAGAAATGAGAACAAGCTCGGTTTACACGTCAGGATTTTGAATGAAGAATCACGGGGGAGGGGGATCCAGCATTTTTCCTTCAACGGGGAAGACAGAGAGACATGCATGCTGTCCCTGCGCCGGACACACACGGCCTCAGCTCTGGATGAAGCCAAGGAAAGGCAGGACAGGAGCCGTTTTGGCCACAATGACAGCAGCAGCAACAGGTTTCTCTCCACTAAACGTCACAGTCAAGATTTTACTCACACCAGCATCTCTCTCATAGTGGATCCCGTCTCGGACTTGGCCTAGAATAAAAAGAATGAAAACTCATGAGAAACCCGCCCGCTGACTGCCGTATCACTGCGGCAAGGAAAAGTCTTTTTGTTTTCTGTTTGCAGAGCCCTGAGCGCACAGGGCTCCTCAAAACCCCTTCAGGTGGTACGCCAAGGTGGCCACAGGGAAGAGGAATTGCTTAAACAACAAAAAGAGAGCAAAGTCTACTCAAACCTTCATTGCAAGATTTCCTTCGACATTCTTGTTTTACGTTATGCCACTGTGCAGGGTTTACCACCTGGATAAGCATTTTTACAAGGAGCTACCAACCCATTACCCTGCGACTCGAGCACATCATATGGTTTAGCTATGACCTCCGCTATATCATAGAATCATAGAATCACGTAAGTCAGAAACGACCTTTAAGATCATCAAGTCCAACCATCAACCTAACACTGCCAAGACCACCACTAAACCATATCCCTCAGCGCCACATCTACCTGTCTTTTAAATACCTCCAGGGATGGTGATTCTAGCACCTCCCTGGGCAGCCTGTTCCAATGCTTGATAAATCCTTCTGGGAAGAATTTTTTCCTCGTATCCAACCTAAATATCCCCTGGCACAACTTGAGGCCATCTCCTCTTGCCCTATATATCTGCACGGTGCAATTATTTTCTGGGACATCTCCCCACAGGGTGAAACAAGCACGTGGGCCTCAACTCCTGCTTGCTTACCAGACTCATCCCTGTCCCCTCTGTTCTGACAGAGGCAGAGCCGTACGAGATTTATATGAGTTATATGAGAATTTTTATTGCAGAGACTCGCAATCCATGGCACAAGTCTGGGAAAGAAGACAGGCTCAGTGGAGGTGAGGAATTACCTTCATAGGTGCTTATCAGAAGAGTGGTGGCTACCAGATAAAAGATAAGGTAAACGGACCCAGGAGGTCTGGAAGGAATATTTAATCTTGGTAAAAATGGAACAGTTAATTGCATTCAAGATTTAATTATGAGATAATAGTGTTAAGAGGATGGAGAGCTAGCCCACAGCTCCTGAAGCACCACTGCTACCTCTCTGTTTCTTGCAAAGCCCCACCTTGCTGCCAGCTGATGGCTTCTGGCCCCAGACACATCCCTTCACAGGAGATGACATTTCTGATCCTTGGCTTACAGGAGGAACCCTCTCCCGAGTCTTTTCTTTGTTTTGTGTCGACCCTGCCTGCCCTTAAAACGGAGCCGTGGGACACAAGGGCTGTCTTTCCATCCAGGCAGGGCTTTGGCATTAGCCCAACTGGTGACAGGACCAAACGCTTGGATTTTGCTGCATTTCTTGCTCCTGCTTCAGATAAGTTCATCGTAAATGTGATTTGCGGTGTAGGATTACACGCAGTCCATCCCTAAGCCTCCTGAACATCATCTTGAATTCATCACATTCGATGAAGCAAGGAGTTAAGGGATTTGCATGCCTTGGTACTGCTCTGCCCAATGGAGACTCATTCTCCGGAGCCGGCTGGGAATAGCACGACAGGGGAAATCTCTGTAGTGAGAGGACAAGGAGGAATGGCTTCAAACTGGAAGAAGGTAGATTTAGATTAGATGTTAGGAAGAAATTTTTCACTCTGAGGATGGTGAGGCCCCGGAACAGGTTGCCCAGAGAAGCTGTGGCTGCCCCATCCCTGGAGGAGTTCAAGGCCAGGTTGGACGGGGCTCCGAGCAACCTGGGCTGGTGGGAGGTGTCCCTGCCCATGGCAGTGGGGGTGGAACTCGATGATCTTTAGGGTCCCTTCCAATCTAAACCATTCCATGATTCTATGATCTCAGAAGTCCTTCAGAGGGTGGATCTTACCTCTCTAGGAGTTTAGGAAAGATTAAATGGCAGCAGCCAGAATTACCAAGTCTTTTGCCTCATATCCTACAGCCATCCAGCTCTCGGAGAAGGCTGTAATGGAAAGACAACAGGGCTTGCTGCATCATATTGGCTGGATGCAGGGGCTTAATATCTGAGAACGTGGAGCTTCAGGATCCCAGGGAGCAAGCCAAGATGTAGACCACACCTTTTTCTCTGTTGTCCCCCAGTGGTGTGACTTCCCACCCCTCCACACTGAAATCTCTGGAGCAGGAAGGACAGAAGGACTGCTGGGCGCTTGCTTTCCTTGGGTGGCAAAACATCTAAATCAGGGCTGGAGGAGGCAGATGCAAACCCTACGGTCTGCAAGCAACCATGCAATACGTCCCTCCCTCTGCAAGAGCACAGACCCGGTCAATAACTCAAATCAGAGATTTCTCTCAAACCTACCATTCATTTAAATTCAATATTACTAAGTAGTAAGTTAAGAGGAATCTTTTCTAAAGGTACAGCAATGAAAACTGCTTGCGACCTCTTTAAATAGCTGAGTTTAAAGTAAAAAAATAAGAGAATTATTTGTCTTAAAACAAGAAAAACACAAAATTGATGTCACCATCTCCCTCTAACACAGTTCGCTCTTGGGGCTTTTACAAATACAAGACACCCGTACCGCTCCCAGTTAATAACACAGCACACCCCATAAAGGCAAAGAGAATTATTTCCTTGCTTTCCCAGCCATGTGATGCACCCCCAGAAAACCTGACAGATCAGAAGGCCAAAATCAGAAAGAAACGCTTTAAAAAGAAAACTTTCAATTTCTTCCCCCGCAAGCCATTAATCGTCACAAATAGAAAGGTTCTGCTATTGCGTAAGTTAAAAGAAAGTAATTTAGAAAATGACCCTTATTTACCAGATTGAATGTCCCATATTCTTCCCTGAGAAAGTGGGTCAAAAATCCTTGAAAAGTCGTCTGGTCTCCCCATGTCCAACGGGCTCGATTGAGGTAGGATGAAGCCGGCAGATAGAGATAAGGCAGCAAACCAGCCAAGAAGCATAAACCCAACTTCAGCAAATGGCCTAGGGACAATTCCTGCACCAAAATATGTCATATTGCATAACAATGTTTATTTTAGTTTAATCACGCTGGAACTTCAAGAACAGATAAAGAAAAAACATCAAATATATTTACACAGAGCTGATCTCTCAATTTATAGTAAGTCCCTACAAAATGCTATGTTAAACCTTACGATTTTGTGGATTACTAGGAAACTGCATCAAACTGATCTCCTTTGCATGGCAGGGTGAAATTTAAGTGAAGCAAATAATATTAGCTAGGACTCATGAGTATCATACTCATTGCATCTTTCACATTTAAATCATGGCATGACATGCATAGATGGCTGAAGCACTGCAAGGCTGAGATAACCCACTTTGCAGCGATTAAGAGTTGGCTGGTATTCCATCTGGCAAAAAAAAAAAAAAAAAATTAAAAAAAACCCCAACGCTGCTCTAGTACAACTACACACATCACCACCATCATCAGGAGTCAGTTTTGCCATTTACTTTATCGTGATTACGCTGGCTAAATTGGATAGGCCAACTTTTGGGGCGGGATTTTCAAGACTGCCTAAGGGGTCAGGAAGACAAGACTTTCAAAGGGACTTCTGTGCCTAACTCCTTTAAGTGCTTTGGAAAATCCCACCCTAGAATATTGCACGCTTGCTTTATCGTTAGCCATTGCCCTGTCAATCAAAGCACTTCTTCAGCAGTTGGGGTTACGGGGAAGAGGCACTACTCAGAGTCATGATCCACAGAACAGAAAAAGTAGATTGATAATGGTGGTGGCCACGGTTCCTTCAGAAGCAAGCTGGCTCTTTTTTACTTAAAAAGGCACTATTGTCCATCAGTTACTCTTATTAGGTGGTTTTCTGCACCAGGCACCACTGGGCTGTCTAAAGTATTTCCCAGGAATATTATATTGACACAGGATTGTCCTTGACGGAAATCACAGAGGTCTCTCTGGATCTGCCCGGTTAAAAAAAACAAAGCTCTGTTTAAAAAACACAAATACATGGCAAAAGTGAGTCTTCATTGTGTTAAAGGAAATATATAGACAGAAAGGGGTTTGCTGGAGACGCTGAACAGATTTTGGATCAAGCTTGTCTAAGTTGCATCTTCTCTCTTGCAGCTCACATGCTTCACTCTGAGCTGTTATACCCCGTGCCATTACCCAGAAACACATCTGATTTATCAGGTTGAGGGTGGAAAACTACAGGCAGGACTGGCCCAGCAGAAACCTGCCCAACTGTCACCTTCAGGGGGACAAAAGTGAGAAAGAGGGAGTAGACGGAGGGTTCTCTGAGCCACCTACGAAGTGATCAGAGCATCTGCATCACTGAGATGTGCAGTTGTTTTCAGGGCAAAGTAGAGTTTCTCCAACACGTCTGCATCCAGCCTCATGCACTGACTCACAGAAGACCACCTACAGAAGACAAGAACACTGCAGGCCCCCTGAATGTCACCCGGGAGCCTCATCCAGATGGGTGCGCATCACCTTCATAAGCCAAGAGTGCAAAAAGGTGTTTTCTTACACAATAAGCAAGTTTAATAAAGAGGTGTAGAAGGAGGGACATCTTGAGAATGAGATCTCTGGTAGATGAAAGAGACATATTTGAATGGATCAGGGACTCGCTGTTTCACCAAAGGTCAGCCTTCCTTTGGTCTTTTCCAGCTGGCAGGAGCCAGGTGCTCTTCACCTGAGAGCTCATCTCTTGTAGGACTCTCAAGTCCTGGCTGCGTCAGAGCTGGAGGCCACCAAGTCTGGCACATCCCAAGGAGATGCTGAAGATGACTCCCCCCTAGAGAGAAGCTTCTGCACCCTTCTTGCCATACTACTTATTCCAGCTGCACCTTCAACTATCTACAGTAGTCGGAAGGTGCTCTGCAACGGGTGGACACAGCTTTTGTTTGCCACCACCAGGGAATCAACATACAGGAACGTATCTCCAGATGAGTCGATGGCATGAGAAAGCCACTGTGATCAGGCAGCAGAAGCAGCGCACGCAGACTGCACACGCATGTGACTTCTCACCAACAGATATTTATCTGCTTTCCTGGTTGGTAGGTCATTGAATGTGCTCTTATTTCCTACAGGCTGAGGAGTTTTTAGCTCCAAGTATTGGCCTGGTGGTTGCTCACAGGGTGTCTGCAAGCAGCTGGGGCAGAGCGCTCCTGTGCCAGAGGACACAGGCAGGTCACAGATTGCTGGTGTGAGCAAAGCCCCTAAATCGGCATCGGTGGCTCTGGTGTCAGACCAGACTGTCACTTCAGTGGGTCATGACCAACTTGATTAGACAGAGCACTGACTGTCCCTGTTTGTACATCAACAGAGAAGTGGCACAAGTGCTTGGAAAGAAGAATTACACAAATAGAGGTATGGGTCAGCAAAATACGTACCGTCTTTCTGAAAAGCCGGGAGAGAACCCAAGGCACAATACAAGCGATATAAAGCACTATCGTGTGCTGATTGCACAAACTGAGCCCGCAGCAAAAGGCACCAAGTTTAGAAATCTGAAAGGGAAAAAAACCAAAAACACCACCACATTGACAATTACTCTTTGCAGTTTGCAAAAACATCCAGAGACCAGAACAGCTTCAGCGCAGCCCTTACTGGAGAAAGGCAAATACATTGGTGAGCACTGGTCAATTGTAACACAGACAGGTTATTTACAGGGAGATATAATTTGTTCAACAGAAAGCATTCTTTAAGAAGCGACCAGCTGAAAGGCTACATCTCCATGCATACAGAGATCCTGTGCAGCACCATCAGGTCAGAACGACGTGATGGGGTCCAATTCCTGAACCTCTGCTGCACAGGGGAGACTGCCCAGCAGTTAACTCCGAATTATGCAAATTTTTCAGAGGCCATACCCTAAAATAACGCCATCATATACAGAGACCTCATTTCATATAACAGGAATGATTTTGTCCTCTTCTTCAGGCACAGAGGGCTGAAGTCTGGGCTACATGAACTTCTTAAGCAAAGGGAATTAAACGGGATATCCCTCAATAGTCTAAAAACTCATTTTCAAGCATCTTTGGAAGAGTTTTCTGATAAAATCGGAAACATATCCAGACTATGCAGCACGGTGCAGGGTATTTCTGGTACTCATTGAGGACTATTCACAGGTTTGTTATTGGTACCATGGTCATCCCTGGCTGACGCTAAGGAAAGCCTCTCTCTGCCCCATGCTGACATATGCTCTGTTCTGTCCCAACACCATCAGATCAGTGCTGAGTCCTTTTCATACAGTGGGGGAGGACAAAGCTACAAGAGCAACTCCATATACAAACCTTGGGTCAGTGCCACATACACCACTGGCCACTGCTCCTCCTCTGAATTTGCCTCCTCTTCCATCATCACAGGCCGCTTGGTCCGTGTTACAACCTGAAGCCAAGCCCCAGGGCAGCTCCTCGGTGGGCAAAAAGCCACAAGAGTCCCAACAGACATTGTTGGACAGAAGCTGACAACCCATCCTCACCTCCCCAGCCATCCCCAAGGAGGACAGCACTTCCATCTATCATCAGAGCATCGCCCCTGCTTATTTCAGGCACTGGTGAGGATGCCACAGGAGAGGCATCACTTGCCTTGGCACGTTGATGGGATCACTGGGTAATTTTTAACTGACTGCCCAGCATTCACTGTTGGACACTGCCTTGCCATGGAAACACCTGCCATAACTTCTGAAAAACATTTGTGGGCTTCAGAGCTGCCCTGCAAGACTCAGAACAACCTCAGTAATTTTTCAAGTATATTGATGAACTCCATGCACACCCCTGGAGATGTTTGCATGACCATCTGATTTACGAACAGCGCTGTGAGCTTGCTGTTGGCAGCCTGGCTTCTTCAAGGCGTGGGATGCCAGACACCCAAAAGACACTGAAACAAGCTCCTTAACTGCTTCTGAAAATCTCATCTGAAAATCCCGCTGGAAATTGGGCACGTGAAATGTGGGAGCGGGATGGAAAATGCCCAACTCCATCTTTGTGGAGTACAGGTTGTAGAGATCTTGGGACAGAAAAGAAAAAAAAAAAATCCAATGGCAAAACAAGGTCTCTATAACCACTGATAAAACATGTTATTTGAGAACTCGCGAAGCTGAGTAAACTACCACTGCGGACTCCTGAAATTCTAGCCTAGCCCCACAAAAATCCTTTTATTCACACAATTTACGGGAGTCACAGCAGGCAAGTCTGTGAGAGAAGAGATCAGATGTTCAGGGAAATAGAAGTAGAAAGGACAAGACTGCTGAGTAAAAATACCATTTGACTGCCCAGTCTGTTTCCAAAATAGAGAATATAACATGAAATTTAAAGTCTCTGTATTTAACAATGCCATTATTTTAGGGGCACATTTAATTTCAAAAGAAGAACTGATTGAAAATTTGGTCATTTCTGGTATTCAGTAGAAACCTGAGTTTGTGACTAGATGAAGTATTTTGTAAAATATATCTCTTTACCCAAAGGGAAACTATCAGTTCTGAAAACAAAAACTCGAACACCCACAGCCAGGTTTGAGTCTTTGATGCAGGAAACCAAACTTTGCACTCAAACATTTTGATGAAAATGATTTTGCTTTTCCTTTTCCCACCCTCTGTGTATTAAACAAACCAACCTTAAACCCATCCAACAGGTCCCACTTCAACCCTTAAGCAAAGTGGATGGGATTTTCAATGTTTGGCACTTTTGAACATCCAGGTAGGTCAGGGATGGACACCACCCAGCACAGGTGCTGACCCAAGTCCCCAGATTTGGCTTTCTTTCTTTAAACAACACTGAGCACTAAATGAATAGGAAATTAAGCAGACGCGTGATACCTAATTGAAAAAAAAATAAAGAACTATTCACTTTGCTTGAGATGTTTTACCTTTGATCTCTCTTTTGCAGTGGATGCTTCCTCAAAACGCACAGTGAGAGCCATCAGCAGCCCCACAAACAGATTGTTTAAGCTAAAAACCTCCGCCGAGATGGACCACTGCCATGTTAGACGAGAAAATGAAAACACCCCCGCAGCAAGGATTCCTCCAGCATATGAGCCAGAAAGCCTGCAAACACAGATAACATGAAATCTTCTTTTCCAACAAAAAAGCCTACTTTATTGTCCTCTTTTTTTATTTTTTTATTTTTTAAACATACTGTAGCAGCAGAAATGATGACTGCCACCCAGCACCCTGCCAAAACATTATATGGTTAATATCTTCCTAATAATTTCAATTAGGAAGAGCAGGCGTTAGCCAGCCCGTCTATTTGCGGGACACCAAAGAGTCGGCTTCTTCTCGCAAGCGCCATGAAAACTTCCACTATTGAATTCGGTTCAGAAACCCCCGATAAGCGATGGCCCAGTGGGTCATGGTACGCCGAGCCAGGGAGTCACGGCTCTAACAGGATACTCTCCGCTGGAAGAGACACCAGCGAGGGTGCAGCCTTAAATTCATCAAGGCGTTGAATAAAGAGTGGATTAGAGCCATTCATGATGGACAGCATTAGCAGAGCTTTCCTGGGGGGAGATGCTTAGTGTTTCGGGGGTGGGTGAGGATTGAGGCGCCCGTGGTTCCGGCAGGGAGAGGTGCCGGCCAGGGTCAGGAGTAGGAAAAATGGGTGTCAGGTCCAGGAAGCAGGATGGAATAGAGGAAGCAGGTGAAGTACCCACCACTGGGATGGCTGCGAGCCCAAAAGCTGGGCACTTCTACGACTCCTAGATGGGATTACGGCAGACGGTCCCCATGGAGCCGCTTACCCAACTCGGCTGGATGCTGCAGCTGGCACGGGGAGCCCACGAGGTGGGATTTAGCCCAGGAAACCTATTACGCCCATTCTGCAACAGTGGTTCTTCCCACCCAGTCACATCGGGTGCAGCTCCGGCTCTGTCTTTTTGGAAGGTCACCCCTTCGGGAAGTCACCATGAAAAGATGCTGTGTAGGGCACCACAACCAGCTCAATTAAGCCTTATCCAAAGACCTTATCCTTTGACCAAAACTGCAGCTATGGTCAAAGCTTCTCTCCAGAAATTCACCATCCCGCTGTAAGCCTAAGCTCTACCACAAATTGGGTATTTTTCTAGTCCTACCCCAGGTACGCATGCTCGCATTTAGTCCTAATAATTCCAGCAGGTTTAAAACAAAAATTATAAGCTAGCCAACTTCTTCATCAACCTACATGTGTAATTTGCTCCTAAATACTGGCCATATCCTCTACCACACCCAAAGTCCCTAGGTGGCTTGTTCTGACCATCAGGGATTGGAGAGTGGACATCCACGTAGGACTTGCTTATGGAGTTCCTTACGTAATTCTGAGATAAATGGAGACCAAAGAAACAAAATCTACATACCCTACGAAGAGAGATGAGGGAGCTGCTGGCAGGGCACTCTCTAGCAAGGGCTGTTCTCCTTGGTTATGCTTTCTTTCCACCTTCCTGAAACAACCCCAGTACAGCCAACCTATTTCTGTAGATGTCAAAGGGCTTGTGCAGCCAGGATGGGAATTTTTAATCCATTAAAAATGGGAAGCAGGTTTCATGGGGAAGAGAGGACTGGGATGAGAGCACAGGAGGATCAGGTCTCTATTCCTCCTCCTGCCACCGACATCGGACAAAAGTAGGACTAATGACTTTTATCTCCTGCAGTTGCAGGAGATAACTGGAGGGTGAGAAGTGAGGCAGTTCAGTTAACAGTGGGAAAAAGAAACCAACTCTCAGGTGTCTGAGGCCAGAGCGAGACAAGATCAGGGTGACACAGACCTTCAGCATCAAGAGTGTAGGAAGGGGTCTTGAAAAATCAGTGGAAGGGGAAAAAAAGTATGAAAATGCCCAACTGACAGCAGGTGGGACTGTTTCAGACCAAATCTGTGTCTGCAAAGTACCCTATAAGCTTTTGAAGAAAGGTGACACGGAACCTCTTCTGTAGGAAATCAAGCAAACTACTTGTATCTACTGTTGTGCTCACTACTGCATGCCACCATGGTGGACCCTTCCGACGTCTAAACTTCCCTGTGGTTCAACACAGGTCTGGGTATATGGCATGAAATTCTCCAAGGCAAAACCTGCCACTCACTGCATTAATATAACGTTTCAAAATCACACAGTTGCATATAGAAAAGGCGTCCACAAGCATGAACACTGCTCTGACGGATTTGCTACCAAGCCAGCCCAGCAGACTTGAGTCCATCTCCTCCAAGGGAGAGATGGGACACACATGACCTGTCTGGCAAGGTTCTCAGCCTCAAGGGTTCTGGTTGTGCTCTCCTCCTCCCTGTTACTAGAAAGATGTGGCACCCAAATAGAAAAAGAAAAGATGCAATGGATTTTGCAGGAATTGAGTCTGGAGTGGTTTCTGCTCCTAAAGAAAAATACCAGGAAAGCAGGGCCACATGTATTTAAAGACTGAGAGATCCCCCAACACACAAAGCCCACTACACAACATCCCCAAGTTTTGACTAAACCTTTTAAACTTTTAGTTATAAACAGCTTCGTAAATCCCTTTGAAATTCTTGAAGGGAAATAAGGTAAAAAAAGGTAAAACAACCTCCCCAAAAACCTTTGGATGAAAAGCAGCGTTTTAGGCAAACATCCCAATCATTTACCAATTCTCTTTGTTTTTCCCTGAAAAGACTCGAGCGTATCATTAGAGTTCAAATGAGATGAAAGAAATCCCATCCTCTTGATAAAAAGTCTCAAACTCGGGATTCAAGTTTTATGAAATAAGGTTTAAGCAAAAGCTACTCAACCCAAAGCTTAAAGACTTATCCCAGCTATGTGGGGTAGGAGACACCTCTGCTCACCGAGCAGTGCAGGGTCAGGATCCAGCACGAAGCACAGTCCATAGATCTGTTTGTCAACAGAGCCTTTAGTTTCCTGTGGAACTCCCGGGAAAGCCGGGCAGCAGCTTGCTTGGTGAAAGCATGTTGCATGCATGGAGCACCAAGCTCCTACAAGCATACTAGATGCTAAAAAGACAAATGGAAACATGTTGCATTCTTGAAGAACATCAAGACAGTAGCTCTGGGAAATGCAAGCTGGAGACCAAGAGTTTTTTGCAGGTTCTGTTACCAGCAATGGAAAGGATGGATTTAGGAGTTTGCTGATTCAGAAGGAAACACTCTTGGAAGCAGACGCGATCAGAGCAGACATCTCCAAATGAGGATGAAGACCACTTGGCAGAAAAAAAACCTACATCCAGCCATTCCACCCAACACAACAGTTCACAGTGCAAAGTAGCACCAGCAGGACAAGCAGAACTGAATCCCGTACAACTGTGTCAGCATGATATTGGGGCCGAATTAAATCAACCCTGACTTGCGGCTGGGCTAACGTGGTTACACTACTCATTTTGATCAACATGAGGATCTCTGTGCACCACTGCACTCCGCCATCTGGGAGCTTCTTGGACTTCTCCAGCACAGAGTGACACTGTGCTGCATCTCTCTTGCCTTAGTGCCAAGATGGCCCTCAAACCCACACACTGTCCAAGGAGGTGACAAAACAACTCAGGCATGGACAATACAGGTCAGCCACCTACAACACTCTGGACCAAAGAACAACTTCCAGGTGGGAAAGACACCGGTGGGTGTTTAGTCAGGTAAGGCAGAAAGAAATGAAAGAACAAAAAAGGCACAAAGATGGGAGTAAAATAGAGACAGGAAGATGTGAAAGAGCAAAGGAATGGGGCAGAGCTCCAGACCCAAGGTCAAGAAGCTGGAAGCCAAGAAAAGAGGAAGAAAAGATTTGAAAAGGAGGACAGTGCAACCTACAGCTGAAGATGCTGTTGGTGACATGTTGCATAAGGAAGAACAACATTAGGAAGCCAGAAGATAACGGCTGCTTTAATTACAGGCATAGACAGCTTGTTTTGTGGTTCAGACAGAGCATGTTGTGGGAGAAGGTTAACACAAGAGGTAAAGGAGACTTCCCATAACTGCAGCAAAAGCTCAACAACCCAATTACCAATGTTGAGACGGAGAGGGAACAAAGCCAAGAAGCCATTTGTCGTGTGGAAGGTAAGAAGGGGTCTTCTCCTGGTACACAGACACATGCCTTACCAAAACCAAACACCAGGTCTGACACAGACATTGCAAATAATTCCTGCAGTGAAGCCTTGCTGGAAAAGAAGCAACCACACAGCCTCTGCCACCCAGCCTGGAGACCCACACTTTTCCATCTACATTGGCTGGAGGCTTGCAGGCGCACTGTGGTCAGAAGGAAACAGTTGTGGGTTTTTTTCTGAAAACACCTTGTAGCTGCTTAACGCTGTCTCTCCTTTTGACAGCACATCAGGGCTCCAGAGCAGAGAGTGGCAGAGATTTATCCTCACTTGACTTACACACATTTTTCAAATACAGTTGAGGTGCTACACAAACCACGGCGAAGACCCATGACAGCTGGATTCTCGACTGGCCTCATGTAAAGGCAGCATCAAGGAGGGCTTTATCCCTTTGCTTCTGGGGACCAGGGAGGGTACCTTCCTGCTCCCCCAAAGCCAGCACGTCTTTGGAACCAGTATGAGAAAGAACAGACGACCGGAACAAGAGGATCAATGGGTCACCACCAACGAAGCCATGGCAATGGTAATGACCATCCAGTGTTCATCTGTCAACACAGCGTAGGCATAAAGCTACCTTGCAGTGACTCCCTCAAGAAGATGGGCTTTACAAAGGGGAACAGGTGGGCAAAACCCCACTATAAGGCTCTGTCCAGTGAGGGGGGGAATCCTGGGCTTGGGCTAGGTAGGGACTATCTCTTGGAGAAGAAGGCTGGGTCACCAAGAAGAAAGCATTCAGAGGAGTAATACCCCACCGTTGGAACAGCCTCAGCACACAGAAATCCATTCATGGAAGAAAAGATCTGCAGCCAACGCAACAGTGGGAAAGTCTTCATGACTTCTCCCAGGGGTATTACAGCCACCACCGCCAGGCCCACTTCGAGAACAACTGAAGCACCGAGCTCGAATAAAAGCTGCCTCCTAGGCTTGTTTATCTTACATGGAGGAAAAGCCAAGGGAACAGCTTGTATTTTTGATTTTGCAAAATAACTAGTTTGGGGCAAGACTTGCTCAAAGCACGTGGAGCACTTTTTCAAAACAAAACAAGAGGGAAGAAGGTCCCTTCCTATGGGTTCAGTAACTGCAACTTTCTGATCATTCCCATCATCTGAAAACGCACTCAAAAGGGACAGAAACCATCAGCAAAGGAGAGGTCATGCAGTCCTTCGTAAGAAATATTTTCCCATGGCATCCCTAAACATAAAAGACTAAAAAAAAAAATAATTATTATTTTGTTTTCCTTTTCAGGCACCCAAGTGAAAGAATGTGCGGCTGGGCCTCAGCTCCAAGGACGCAGGCAGTAGAAACTTGCTTTAATCAGGACTATTTTAGCCACAGGGTTTTCATTAAGAGTTTGCAGGAACAACCGGGAAGACTGAAATTAGGTATTTCAATCTGGTTTTGCAATCGTAGTTTTTAGCTTCTCATTTGGTGGCAATTGCCAAAACGTGTCACTTTGCGATTTAAAATTTAGCCTCTCCTCTAAGTTTGGTAAAACTTTTTGTTAGCCAAGAGCACAGGTTACATCTGTATGCATGTAACAAAGAACTCGATTGATGTCTTTGCTTTTTATTTAGAAAATAATGCAGACATTTAACATTTAATACACTGCAAAAATGTATTAACTGATTGGTATAAAGCTATATATGGATGGGTATTGGAACTTAATTAAAATGTTTTTGTTACATGCAATCTTCAGTGCACTGGATTCATAAAAAAGAAAATTTAGATAATTGGAACATTTTTTATTTGAAGCTGATGTATTAAACTGGAAACACCTATCTGTACCTAGTGAAATAAGCTGATTATTTCTGCCTTCTGTTCCCTCTGAAACTTTACAGGTAGCAGATCTCAGCCTCGTATCTTTTATATTTTAGTCAGTAGAGTAAGAAAAAACTTGCCTGCTTTTAAAATCTCCACTAATAACTAATTAATGGATATTTTTTTAAAAACTTTTAGTCTCCCCCTGCACCTGCAGATGATGACCCTGATGTCAGTGGTTCCCTGCACAGGCTCCAGGTACCACCAGCAACTTCTGCCTCTGCACTGCCGTGACTTCGCTTTGCAGTAGCAGAAATATACCCTTTCAATGTATTTTTATTTCATGGTATAACAGAATAGTGCATTAAAGACTTAACATTTCAAATTTCACTTAAGAGGTTTCACTTGTTTGATATGTAATTTTTTTTTGATGTAGAAGAACAGAACTTAGGAGACTCAACAACCAAGCTTTCCACAGATAAATTTTAAGCATGCGGGTGCACTGCTGCTGAAATAGAAGAACTATCTAAAAATAAAATGCAAATAACCCCCCAAACATGAGTTTAGGACCAAAGTAATAATAATTATCCCCCAAAAAGCCCAATCCCTCTGGGTTTGCCTGCCTCTTAGTCACAAACACTCCACGGACAAAAGGCGGTTTCTCTTGCTCTTGGCGCTGAAGAGCCAGTGCAGGTACTACAGGGAATAGCAAACCAGATTTTATTCTTCCTCAAGGACCTGGAGCTGAATAGCCACTTAAGCCCTGCCCACAGCCTCCGCTCCCGGCGCTGGTGGCGGAGGAGGAGGTAGGAGAACTCAGCTCAGCTCGCCAATCCCAGCTGAGTCTTCACGGCCACGAGGAGAGAATAGAAACCAAGCAAATGGGCAGGACCACCATTAAAACAAACAAACAAACAAACAAAAAAAAAACCCCGAAAAAACCAAAGTGGGCACTTTGGTTAGAACTGAGTGCTGTCCTTCTCCTCAAACGGGACTTCAGCATCACGTGACTTCAGCATTCCTGTAGACCGGTGATGTTTTGGGGTGGGGGTGACCTGGCAGCATCCTCACCACCCTCCATATGCATTCAGTGCCGCTTCTGCTCCATACACCCTCACACCCAGCTAGGGACCACCACCGCTTATCTACGCTTTTGGGGAATTCTTTTATCAAAACACCACAAGTTGAAGAGAGGATGCTTCAGCCTGGATAAGGAGCATTGACCAGTGAGGATTTTGGTTAAGGCGAGCTACTCCTTGCACCCTCTTGCATACATCCTCCCGGCCTGAATGTGTCCAGTAAGGACACTACCACAGATGTGTCCAGTAAGGACATCACCTCTGCAGGACAATATTGAGACTCTGCCTGTCCCCTTGGTAAATACGGGCCCATGAATGCCACCAGCACGTGCAAGAGGTCTCTTGCAAGCCATCTGTTGGGTCTTGAGGCCACGCCACCTCAGCTCCTCTCACCAGGAGGACCAAGCTACCCCTGTGGTGAGGTGCCTCAGGATGGCAGCAGGGACCTCGGTGGGTCTAGACAACAAGGATGGGGAGAGCCACACCACAAGGGTTCAGCAGGGATCAAGGAATGGGACTTCCCAACCTCAAACCTCACAAGCTTGTGGATGCCTGACACCACAGCGGAGCGGAGCCTGCCCGCAGCAGCCCCATCCCGAGAAAGTTTGGTCATTAAATCCAACGCCTGCATGCCCAGCTCTCCCAGAGCAGTTTGATGAGTAGCATAACTCAGGACAGATCGATAAAATGCATATACAGGTGTGCTGCTTTAATACATACCGCCCCGTACTCGCACCTCTCTACTAATGAGTTGTAAAAATTGTGCTTCCAGCCAGTAAAAATGAGAACGTCTCTCCCGGTGCCTTTGCAAGTGGGAAGAGTATATTAGTTAGACCCATTATTTGATTCACAATCCTTAGAAAATAGGTACGCCTTTATCCCAGCCGCCCGTAATAACCAGCGCCTACTTCCCGAAACCCCAACCCTCAGTAGGAACTGACTTTAGCTATTTAAATGTTTTATAAGTTGGTGGGGTTTTTTTTTTTTTTTTTGGTAATTGCAGAAACTTTTCCTAATCTGACATTTGTTAAAACCCCTTATTAGAAATTATGCAGCGGCAGAGAGGGAGAAAAAAAAAAAAAAAAAAGAAGAAGAAAGAAAAAAAAATAGAATAAAATATTAAAATAAAATAAAAAATGAGCTGGCTTCACAATTACCAAGTCAGCCCGTGCAGCCCTTCGCTATTGTACGGAGTGGCATAAACCCCCCGGCGGCCTATCAGCTCCCTGGCAGGCAGGGGGCTGCGCTATTCAAAGCGAGAGATACAAGCTGCAGGGCAAAAACCTGGCAGCTCCCATCTGACCCCCCAATCCCCGGCTGGTGACAGCTCCAAGCTCCATGGCAAATTAGCCCTTCTCACATTACAATTGCAGGAGACAGATTCCATTAGCGGTATCTGAAATTGAGTGGAGAGCTGCTCCGTTATCAGACTTGACTCATAAGCGCCGCTATTAATCAGAGCTATGATAGCATTTATATATTTCAAGCTATCTGCCGCCGCTGTGATATTCTGCTACAAAGGGTTGATGGGACTTAGGGAAGGGAACAATGGAGCTTTCTGGGAAAAGCAGAGTAAATCAAGAAAGTCTGTGACTTCCGCACATTCTGAAGGGATTGCGGTTTACATAAATTTTCTCCCAATTGGAGATTGAGCTCTTCCTCATCTTACACATGGGATTTAGTTGTCACTCAATGGTAACAGCTGTGAAAAGGTGAAGCGGCCCACCGCTCAGAATATTGCCTCCGCTTTTAAAGCAATTAACCCATGAACAGGAGGATACCTGGTGATATCAAAGGGATTAAGCCAGGCAGTGCATTATTAACATTTCCTTGAACTAATTCTAACTCTGACTAGCTGTCAGAAAAGACTCTTCAGTCTTTAAAAAAAAAAAAAGAGAGTTTTTTGCCCTGCTTTTTTTCCCCTCCCTTCAAAATGAAGCAGAGTTATTGCAGCCTGATGTGCCGACTTTAGAGCAAAATGCAAATGAACAGATTTGGTAACGTCTTCAAACAGACTGAACTCACTGCCGGTTTATTATGGGGACAACGGGGGTGAAAAATAATGTAATACATATATATATATGATCAATTAGCCAGAGGTCATGGTAGATAGTCTTCTAAAAGCAAATTAATACGTGGGTACCTTCCTTTCTTCTCTCCCTCCTAAAACTTCGTAATTACTTGTTATTAAGCGCAGCTGCTTTTGAAACAGCCGATATCTTCACACCGTGCTACAACAGTGATAATCTACGATAATCTGTAATCTGGAAAAATCCAAATATGCCCTGTAAGGAGATTCCGCCTTCCCCAAAGCTCAGTATTTTAATTTCCCACGATGGATCGAGGGGGTACCGGCTCACCAGGTGGGAGCGCTCCTCTCTCATCCCTCCGTCTTCCCCAAACCATGCCCCCCCCCCCTCAAAAAAAGGAGTCAAACTATTTGGGGATGACTCCTGCTCCAGCAAAGCCACATACCCACAGGACACAAGAGTATTTCCCCACTCGTCACAGGCAACAGAGAACTTTTCCCAGCACCGCTTGGTTTTAGGGGAGCATCAGCCATGAGGTCCCCCCAGGGGAGGACCATGAAGGTGATCCATCCTCCTGGTGCTCCAACACACCTGGTCCTTCTCAGGGACCTTCCCAGGAGAGCTCCAGGACACAAGTCACTGGACCGAGAAACCTCAGTGCTGTCACGGATGGTCACGGGCCATTTCCAAAACACCTTGATGATTTCAAAATGATCAAATCACTTTGATGATTTCATTATACAACACGCCTACCGCTCCTTTTTGTTGCCGGTGAGAGAAGAGTTAGCTCCAGTTTTCATATACATTCACAGCGTGTTGCTTGGAAGGTTTGGAGGGCAGGGAATATATATATATAAAAACATATATAAAAGTCCAAAACTTAACATGATACCCAGAACAGCAAACCAGAGAGACATGAACTGCTTAATTTAATGCAATATTTTCCCCCTTTTCAAAAACCCGCGTGCAACTCAGCCGGAATAAAGCTGGCAAAAACTTACTAGAAGTACTCGGGCAATGACACCTTCTACTCTGCAATAAATTAGCTTTGTATATCTATATGCAGCAGAACAGCCACGCTAGGAAAGGTATACACACACAAAAAAAAAATGCACTTAAAGCAGGGGAAAGCATCCTATTTCTCTTTGCAACAGAGAACGCAAGGAACACATCATCTGTGCAGAAAATGACACTTTGGCAATCATATTATAAGAAGATAATTGGTTTACTTTGTAAACTTGCTATGCTTTGCCTCCCACAGTAAAACAAATAAATAGTTGTTTAAAGAAACAATCCTATAGCCTCACTTGCTGTGTCCTGAAAACATAAAGCAGCTCCCCCCTTTCAGAGCAGAGATGAATTATTTGCCTCAGTTACAAGCAGTCCGAGAAAACTCTTTATAAATGCCATTTTACGATAATTACTACTTCTATATTAAGACTGCGGAGGGGGGGGAAAAAAAAAAACAAAACAACAAACCCAAACATATTTGAGAACTCATTCAAAGGAGTAAACCGCTCGTTCGGTGATATCTGGATTACTGACAAAAGGGCTTTTGGCATGAACGCGATTCGACATAACTTCGTTTTAAAGAAGCACAATCCGAGCTGATAAAAAAATATAATGAGTAATGAATAATATAGTATAATATAATGAATAAACTAACAAGATGTTGGGGTTGCTTCCTATAGACCCTGGCAGCATCTGCCCAGAGCATCCCGCCAGCCATCACCTGGCAGAGGAGAAATCTGTTTAAGGAATAAATTCCATCCTAATCCCGCCCGAGCCGTAACATCCCAAACACCACCCAGCCGCGGAGGGAACCGCCACTCTT
>NW_009661375.1:5365649-5368075 GCF_000708025.1 Charadrius vociferus | reverse complement strand
CCGACCTGCCGAGGAATAAACTTGGGAAATGCTTCTGGAACAAAAAAAAGAGTCGGGGGGGGAGGGGGGGGGAGAAAGGGAGATATTTACTGTACGGGGATGGCGGGAGGGAGAGAAAAACCCCCGCGAGGGTAAACATCAACCCGGCCCGGCTGGTGGGGAGAAAAGAAAGGTTTTAGAGGTTAAGTTCAGGTCAGACGACAAATGAAATTGTAACAACCCAACTGACATTGTATAATGTCTTCTTCCACTCGATCAATAGGGCAGCGTCAGCCCCATTACCATAGAGATGGCTTCCTCCCCACTGAAGGGTGGCTATTGTTTGCGGAGAGAGATTTACCACTTGAACCGTGTTGCTCCCGAAGGATGTGTACTTCATCAATTATTTGTATTCCTAACATCTACATATTTTCATATTAACATCCACGTTTCGAGCGGCACGAGGAGCCGGCGCTGGTTTTTCCTCTGGTACCTGGCGGGGGTCACCCCATCAGCTAAATTTTAATTAAAACACAAAAATGCAGGGGGGGATTTGATACACCGGTTTAGATCCTTTGTGAGTACGGACGAGCCCGGTTAAAACCAAAACACGTCACCTTCAGATATTTATAGCTTTCACGCAGACAGTGCCAGTAAACACTTTCTGAAAGATTTTTTTTTTAAGTAGAAAGCTATAGAAAGAAAAAAAACTTTTTTTTTTTTGCTAAATTAATGTTGTAAAAAACAAATCGATTTTAAGGTGCTTAAAAAGAAAAATATAACACTGTAATTTGGAAATAAAACCAACCCACAATACCTTACAATTCATTTCCCAAAAAATCAATCACTGCTAGGCTGAATAATTGATCCTGTCAGTGCCACGTATCTACAAAATAATTTTCTAGAAGTCCTAATAGTTTCTATCATCTCTCAGTTCCAGGTTTTCCGTTCTTTTCTGCAAGTTTTAAATTTGACAGAAGCAACAGCTTCCAAATGCAATTAAAAAAACCCACAAATAACCTCAAAATGTTAAACCTCTAGAAGGGTAAAAATAATTCCCAAATTTAGCCTGCGATTTCTCTCCCGCATTCCTCCTCCTCTAAAGCAGCGAGCGCATCATTTCGTGTGCACGAAACAGGCACCTAAGGAACGGTCACGTTGGGGTTAAAACGAAAAAGCAGGGCAGCTCTTCATAGTAACTGTAATAATGGGAACAATCATAATGAAAAAAAAAATAATCAGAACCCGATATTCAAAATATTTAACAACTCCTCGCAGGAGTTTTTAATATAATCAAAAGGAGTTGGGTTCAGACGCTGCGCCCGGCACTGTGCGCGGGAGGGCAGCGCCACTTCCAGCTCCTCAAATACGCTCTAAAATACAGGATATTAAATTAAACAATGCCGACTTAATTACACGTATTACCCAACTGTAAAAGCCATCACTTTAAACACTTATAGAAATAGTTAGGAATTACTTAAGCAATTCCAGTAGGTGCGCTTTAGAGCTGCTGCGCCGCTACGTGAAAGGAGATGTGCAAAAAGCAACTCCTCTTCCACGGAGGGAGATGCACCCGGACGGACGGACGCCCTGGACCGAAGTTTAAGTGATCTCGGGGCTCTGGGGCTGTGCAGGATCTGGTCGTGTCCCCCGTCCCCCCTCCCCCGTTTATTCCTGCTTTTATTTCTCCGAAAGCGAGTGTAACGGAGGTTTCCCCAAGGGGGGACGTGGCTCCGGAAAAGGGCTTTTGTCAAAAATAAGCTCAGTAAGGAAGCGCCCCATCTCATCGCCGATATCATTTCGGATTTCACTGTTTGCAGCCTCAAAACATGCCCTATTTTCCCCCACAAAAGAATATCAGAAATTGTTTGTATGGGTTTGCCATAATCCTCTCAAATATGGGTCAGGCTGAGGTTAAGAGCAGCCAGAACTTGCACATCAAAGATGAGCGGGGTTAACAAAACCCCCAACCACGTGCGCATCCCGATTGTTCCCTTTTTTTTTTGTTTCCCCCCGCCCTCCCCGAGGTTAGAGGTCCGGAGAAAATGGATGGGCTCTGGCCGGTGTGTCCCCCCACCCCGGCAGACGGTAGCACCTCCGTCGGGGGAAGGCGGCCGGCAGCGATGCTCGCCTCGGTCCTTGGGTACCGCCGGCAGGCAACTGCCCATCCGCCTCCGCCGGGAGCTGCAATTAAACCAAGTTCACGCTTTCCCGATAGGTGAAGCTCATCCTGTTAATTTAAACAGACCATCTGCATCTTTCGAGAACGACAAACTTCATTAGTTCTGGTTAGTTAAACCGAGCGGTGATTTGTGATAATGAGCCCGAACAACCTGTCACGTCTGCGTAAGGGAAAGGGCGCACTTTTTATTATTACTATTATTATTATTTAACAGAAAGAAAAAAAAAAAAAGGGGGGGGGGGGGAAGGGGGACTTTTGGTGAGAG
>NW_009661375.1:5361428-5365360 GCF_000708025.1 Charadrius vociferus | reverse complement strand
CCGTGGGGGCCGAGCGGCAGGAGCTGGGGAGGAGTGGGGGGCGCCCTCCCAGCGGCGCCTCTCCCCGACCCATCCTTCCGGACCCATTTTTAACTTCGCAAATATTTTTTTTTTTCTTTTTTTTTTTTTTTTTCTCCTTATTGAATTTGGCTCCACGCCTCGCCCATAATAATGAGGCGGCGAGAAAAGGAGGTGCCACGTTTCATTAGCGTGCCTTAAAGGGCTCCTTGTTTGGGTTCACAGTATATTAGGGTCATTCAAAAGGCTGTGGTGGGTTGTTTTTTTTTTATTATTTTTTTTTTTTTATTAAAAAAAAGCAGCAGCTTCTCAACTATTTTATTGGTTAGCAAGTTGAAAGACCACACTGCTATCGGATTACCACCGCGCTGACAGTCCTAAGGTCTTGCCTAAAGGGATCATGCACCATAATAAAGTTTATTAAATAATAAAACTTATTAAAATTGTTAACCCGATTTATTTTATTCTCCCCAGCTTATACAAAATTTGGGTTGATAATAAGCCAGCTACTGTATATACAGTAAAGCCTTTGCTTTATAATTTAGTTTAATTGGATTTAAAACTTGAAGTAAATTGTCGCGTGCTGTACTTATAAGTTAGTAAAAACTGTGGTTTGAAAATAAATTAATCTACTTTACTCCATGCTTAATTAAACTTCCTTAATTCCTAAAACTGTTAATGAGAGCATTGATTAAACAATAAAACTAATACTTACTCCAAGCTCATATGCGGCTGTGATCAGCTCCCCTGTGAAAAAATAATGTAAAACCAATAATTACTATTAGGAAATGACACTCCTCCAAAGTTTTCAAAATCCAAATGCTTGCATTGGGGTTTTGCATTAATTTGACTGGATAAAACTGTAAATCTGTAGAGATTTAACAGCATGAAATTTTCTAAGAATATTTTCTCCCTCTGATGTCATTGCACAAAATATCTTTTGTATGTTTTCGCGAGACTTTTATGAACAGATAAGTGAAAGTATAGGTAGGCTCGGGTAAAGAATGGCCTGAGATATTCAAAATGCAGCCATTTGTGTGTGTGTATTTTTAATTTAAAACCAATTGACTCCATAACTTTGAAGCACTACAGCCTGCAACACTTAAGCTGCATTGTCTCTTAAACAACCCGGTTGTTTCTCATTAAAAGAAAAAAAAAACACAAAACCCACAGCTTTATAGTTTTAAAGGGGCAAAATATAACCACTGATCGTGCAAATCTGCATCCCCGTATTCGGGAACGTGGGTCTCCCTTGCTGCTAAAGCAATTCTTTCAGCATCTGCTTTGCGAGTAACTCTTTTACCTATCAGCAGATGCTGCATCCAGCAGCCGTCCCCATCAGAAAAAACATTTAGACTTTGCTTTTCATTTCTATTTTACACCAGGACAAATTACACTGCCGCAAAAAAAGATCCACGTTAGCATAACAGTTAACAATACTCAGTATTTTTAGAGCACTTGACATGAAGCATTTTGCAATGCTCTCTGAATGGCGGATATTGAATATATTGAAAAGGCACACCACGTTCAGGGACGAAGGACACAAGCAATTGGCGGCAAAATTAAAAATTATATCTGGTTTTCCGTCTTTCCCTCAGATTTCATAATCCAATTTTGCAGAGCCTGGTCTTACTGGTCCTGCTAATTTTGCAAGTGCCAAGGTCATGGCAGCTTTGTCCCATCATTAGATGGCAAAGAGGCAAAGCGAAGGGCAATGTTGGCTTTAAATGCTAAATTAACAATATTTTAAATTTCTCCACATTATTACCATCCCACGCAGAGGAGGAGGATCGTACAAATGGCACCTTTGAACCTTGATATTACAGTACATAATATATTTTAAAAGGAAGATGCAAGTCAAGCCACTACTGCTGTTGGCAACTGCCGTAAAATTCCAGCTGTGGCCCCACACGATGCCCAGGGGACAGCCCTGCCGCCTTCTGCACAAAAGCCTCCCAGATGTGGATTCTACCATGCTTGCAAACACCAGCTGTATTTATTGCTAGCCTGTTTTAGGAAAGTTTCAACCTAGTGCAAGACAGCCCCAAAAAATCAGATGCAATGGGAAAACCATCCACCCCAAGCAGAGCCCTTTAACTTCCAGTAATTCCCGTGTTTCCAGGGCTGGGAAGCAATCAATCCCCCTGTGTGCAGCAAAAGATGATACATAAAGGAAAAGATGGTAATAAAGGAAACCCTAAATTCGGCATGGCGGGGGTTCCGCTGCGCAGCGGCCAACGGTGGATGCCCATCGTATCGCAGGGATGCTGCTCCCGAGCCAGGCAGGGCTTCACCTTCGTTAACGTCCTTCTGGGATACAGCAATACGTGCATCTAAAAAGATTAAGTTCATGCACGTGGCGCTGATATGGGTTCATATCACGGGCAAGAATAACCCCCAAAGCAATCCTAGGCACAAACCAACCAGAAAGCTGAAAAAAAAAAAAAAAAAAATTTAAAAAAGCCCCCAGCACAACTTTGCCTCGTGGGAATTAAGGAAGAAAAAAATAAAAAGTAAGAAAGCCTGCAAAAATAAGCTCCCAGGTTGCCAGGCCTGTTGAATTCCACTGGGAAAACCAAAAGGAGCGCGTTTAACACCCAACACTTCAGGTGAGGTTAATTCTCCATCTCCCACCTGCATCACCTCCAGCCCCCATGGGATACAGAAGCGCAGATATGGGCCCTGTCACTGCAGAGCGCCATTATTAAATGGCAAAACACACAGAGGAAGACCACCGCACCCACAGACTTGCTTTCAATAGATTTCCAGTGAGAGAAAACAACCTGTGGCATCTTCAGATGCTGACTCAAATTGAAGAGTTTATTCCTGCATAATCATAATTACACCAGTAAGTACATTTCTGACCATCCAGCTTGATTCCCCCATAAAGACATTCAGGCCCAATGCTGCCTGAAAATGGATTTATCCCCAGCAAGGTTGGGAGCTGATGTTGGAAACATCACAGGGAAGGTTTGGGTTGGGTTTTGATTTTATTTTTTTCTTCTTTTGACTTGAGTTTATTTGATCCCTTTTTAAGCTGTTTTAACATCTGTGGATGTTTCCGAATTAGCTCTAAAATTCATTCTCTCATTTCTTTATTATAACTCTTAAGTTACACGAGAAGGCTGCCAATGAAAATACCTATTGCCTTTTATGTTTTAGGATTACTGCAAACTTCAGGAACAATTAAAAAATATACAGATAACTTAAAAAAAAAAAAAGAAAAGAAAAGAATATAATAGGCTCCCTGCCTGAAAGCAGATACAGCAAATCCTTAAGCACCTCTTTACTCACACTTCAGCGTGAGTAAAGCTTCAGTGCTTTTGGGGGCATAAGTTTGAGCCCCGGGCTCAGGGAAGTTAATTGCCTCCAGCGCGGCCATGCAGAGACCTTCCAGGGGACTCCGGCTGGGCGGCAGCGCTGGAGCATCCCGTGAGCTGCTGGGGCCACGGGGAACCAGGGGAATAACCCAAAAATGTCTTCACATGACGTGATGGTGTGGCTGCTAGCTGGGACAAGCACGGGAGGACAGCGGGGATGAGCCCACCTCTGTTCGGCTCCAGTAAACACATACAACTCAGGCAGCAGATTTAGAAGAAAATGCAAAAAACAACCAAAAACATAACGAGAGACAGGGAGCGAGGTGATGGAGCCCGCTGGGGGACACGGTGCTGAGAGAATTCTTCTAATATAATTCCCTCTAACGTGGGTTGCTGGAAACCAGTTAAAGCATCCAGTCTCCCAGTCCGGCCACAGCCGGGACATCTCTCTGCTCTGCCCCTGTTTGCAGTGAGTGTCCTTGATACCTCTGACTAAAGTTTCGAGGAGAGATGCACGCTGAACGTACGTATGTGCATTTCTATACACGCAGCTGCTGTGCTAAGAAGAACCAGGGCGCCTTCAGAAATTAGGGA
>NW_009661375.1:5352298-5361417 GCF_000708025.1 Charadrius vociferus | reverse complement strand
CTGCCTCCGAAATGGGATAAAATAACCAGGAAAACCCAGGGGAAGCGGGGTGAACCCGTGCCCGCGCTGCTCGGCTGTATCTACCGCGGTAATTCACACGCAGTAAGGAATGAATCCCAGCATCACCTCATCCGGAGAACCCGCACCCCGCTTTGTCAAGGGTGCTAATGGTTATTTGCATCCTGCAGGCAAAACCCAAGCTCAAGGACAATTAAAAACCAGGTTCCCGAGGATTCACGCAGGACGAACAGCTCAGGGCATGGGCACCCCGCGCGTTCACACACAGGCGTTTCCCATCAGGCAGTACTTTAAAAGACGAAATGGTAATAACTGTAAAGATATCAATCCCCACGTATCCGCTGATGCAACCCGAAGGAGCAAAGCCATCTTTTTTACAAACTTGGGAGCAGAAGCCAAAGCCCTGAGGGTGCACACCGGCCAGCCTGGCAAGAGTGCTCTCACACATCTTGTCTGGAGCACGGGATGCAGGCTCTACGGAGAAGGGATTGAAAAAGAAATTCTTTTAATACAGCTCTGACAAGAGGGTCCCCCTCATCCAAACACGGGAACAGGGAAAAGGGACAATAAGAGGTTGCACCAGTGTCCATCTGCATGCCAAAATCCCTGCTCGGAGAGCCGGCTAACTAAGGCGAGCTTGGGGTAATGAAAACACAGCTCTGTCCTCTTATCTTTAAATCAAATAACCCTCACTTGAATCACTGCTCAACTTCACATTTGCGTGTGAAGAGCCACACTGAATACACGCTGCCTTAAACCCAGCTAGACAAAATCATCCTGCTTTTACCAAGCAGCAGTCTTTCACATAACTCTAAATAAAAAATAACAGCAAATTTTAAAGAGTTGTAGTTAAAACATGTATCTCCCTCTCTCTCCACACATACTGAAGCTGTAAAATACAGGTACCCATTAGAAGCCCATTTATTTATAAGGAGTTTTATGCACTGGTTGGATCCAAAACCAGTGATGGCCAAGAGACACTGAGTTAAACAGATCCACTCAACGCTCTTCTGGAATAGGAGAGAAGGAAAGTACACTGGGTATCTACTCCAAGAAAAATCAAACCATCACCTAGAAAATCCAAGCTCTCCTATCCCCAAATCACAGCTGCACACATGCTACGGAAGGTGTTAAAAAAACCCCACAGATTAAACCAGCAAACCCAGCAAGACCAGATTAAACCAGCAAAACCGCAGAAGGACCAAACAGAAGCATTTTGTCCCATCTGGTGGGATCGGCAGCACGAAACACAGAACAGCGGCTAGTTTGTCACTGTCGGCAAGTGGCACTTCCAGACAGGCAGACGCAGAGATTTCACCACTGCATCGGCTGCAGCCGCACGGGCCAGAGAAAGCGATGGCCCGAGCAGTGATGCCATATCTGGCAGGATGACACATCTGCCTTCTGATGCCACCAGCCGTCCCCAGGGCTCCTAACTAAATCCAGGTAGAGACAAACTATCGGCTGCCAAGCACACAGGTCGGGGGAGAGGATCAGGTCAACACAGGGTGGCCAGAGGGCTCCAGCCCCAAGGGGTGACCACACTGCACCGACCCCAGGGGGTGAAGCCCCCGAGGTGTGATGGTGATGCACCAGGCTCGGTGGGGCAAGCACCCCACGGGGGGATGGCAGCATCCCAGCTCTGGGGGTGTGCACTCCAGTATAAGGTGTCCACAATGCACCCGCCTGTGGGGCCAGTGCCTCTATGGAGAGGTTGCAATGCACCAACCCAAGGGGGATGAGCAGCCCATACAGTGGCTGCAATGCTGCAGTGCCCACGGGGAGGTGCAACCCTATGGAGTGGGCAATCCTATGGGGTGAGAAGCCCTATAGGATGACAGCAATGCACCACTCCCTATGGGGCAGCAACCCTATGTGGTGAGAGCAACACACCAGCCCCTACGCGGTAAGCAACCTTATAGGGTGACAGCAATGCACCTCTACAGGGTGACAGCAACCCTATGGGGTGACGGCAACACACCAGCCCCTATGGAGGGAGCAACCCTATGGGGTGACAGCAACACACCAGCCCCTATAGTATGAGTACCCCAATATGATCACTGCGATGCCCCAGCCCCTAAGGGCTCAGCCCCCACCCCCCCGAAGGGTGACCGCGATGCACCAGCCCCTACAGGGCCCCTCTACGGTGCCACCTCCCCGGCGGGGTGAACCCACTCCCGGCCCCACGGGGTGCCCCACCGCCCTTCCCCGCCGGCAGGCGGGCTGGCGGCGCTGGGTACGTTCCCCGCATCCCCGCCGGGCAGGGCGGGCGGCAGCGTGGCCGTGTAGAGAGCCGCCACGGCAGCGCCCAGCGCCCCGGCGGCACCGCCCGCCCCGCTCCCGGCCCCCATGTGCGCCGCCGCGCCCGCCACTTCCGGGTTCGGCCGCGCCGGGCGGGAGGGCCGTACCACTCCGACGTCCCGCGGGGGGGGAGCATCTCCGCTCCGCCCGCATCCCCGCTCCCCCCAGACCGTTCCTCCGGGAACTTCCGCCGTCAACGGGGCTCGGATAAAGAACAGGTAGGACCGCGGGCCTGGTGGGGCGATTCAGCGCGGCCTCCCGCCCTCTTCTCACACACACCCCCTCGGCGAGAGGAGTTAGTACAGCCGGAGGGGGCGGGGCGGAGGGGCGTTCCGCTCGGTGAGGGCGGCCGGGCGGGACCACCGCGCGGGGGGGGAGGGACGACGACGAAACCACTGCGGCGCGGCGGGGGGGGCGGAGCGAAGGGGAGTGTGTGACACACGGGACCGGGCCGCGGCCTTCCCCGGGTCCTCCCCTCAGCGGGAGCTGCGGCCGGTACCCGGGGATGTTCGTGGCCGAGAAGGACCCCGGCGCTGTGCTGGGCCGGGCGCTCTGAGGAGGGTTTGCCGAGGTGACGGTGCCTTGGTGCCCATGGGCCTGGGGCTGGGGGTTGCCTGGGCCTGGGCCCGGGCCTGAGGTGAGATGGGATGGGATGGGCCTGGGCCTAGGGCCTGGGCCTAGGCCGGGCCCGAGACCTCCCGAATCACCAACTTTAAAAATGTATTTTAAATACCCAGCTCCCAGGCTGGCTCAGCGCCTTCTGTCCACGCTTGGCCCCACTGCAGGCCCAGGCGAGCGGCTCTTCTGGTGGGGTGCAAGGCCCAGCCCGAAGGCTGCGCTTTAACTGCCCTCACAGCTCCACGCATGCGTGTGGCAGTACACAGAGAATAAAGATTTATGCCCTGAATGGGGCTACACAAGACACAGGTGACGAAAAGGATTGAAGGTGTCAGCGTATAGAATATTAAAAGCAGTGATTCCCGCTGTGGGAGTAGTTAAGGAAGGCAAATAGCATCCGGAGACCTATGGATAGAAGACTAAAACACATCCATGGAAATCATTACGGGATTGTGCAAAAGAGCGGCAAGGCCATACCTGGAGAATTGAGACAGATTAAAGAGAGGCTTTTGAATACAAATGAAAAAGGTATATAAGAGGGTAACTAGGATAATAAACAGTCTTATGGATTAGATCTAAGTGGAGACGGGAGAAAATTAGGTTTGCATTATTAAGAAAAAAGAGCAGGATTAAGGCTTGACATGACTGAAAAACCGCGCGTCAGGTTGTGGGTACTGGAGCAGCTGGTGCCGAAGGACCCTTCTGAAACTGCTGCCACAAAACCTGCGAAAGGGCACAAGCCGAAACCAAGAAAAGTATTAGGGGAATTGAGGGAATGTCTTTTTACACACTCCAGCCAGTACGTACATAGACGGCAAAAGAAGCTGAAGTTGCAACCCACTCAGAAGTTAATCAGGTTGCTTGAAGGAATTGGTATTTGAGGGTATAAACACTGGCTGAATAACAGCTGGGCCCACGTGGCTGCCTTGTATCCAGAAGGCACCCGCTTGGCTCTGTGGTGACCAAGTGAGCTTCAATATGCTCAACTGGTTGGCAGGTTTCTGCCGTTATTGGCTGAGGTTCATCGGGGAGAAGAAAAAGATATGTTGCAATCCTCCGCCAGCCATTGTCACTATGGTAATGAGAGGGGTCATTGTTCCCGCACCCGTTGGGGCTGCTAAAATGTAATTTTAGCAGCAAAGTGCACAGTCTGTGTGTGAAAGCAGGCTGGTGGCGAGGCTCTTTATCCGAAGCGTGGCTTTTTTCTTTGCGGTATTTTTCTTTCTTTGTATTTAACTTGGAAAAGGCATCCAAAGACAAATGTTAACCGTGACTGATTACAATTATATTGATGGGGGAGGTAGCAATTTAAAGGCGAATATCGAAAAGTAGAAGAATGGCTGGTAATAATATGGTAAGGACAAACTATTCTTTAATTGTCCTGCAAGTTGTTTTATATCTTTGTCATGCAGAAACTGGAACTTTTAGGGTGCCAGTGACAAAGTACTTTGCTGTAATATGGTAGGGCAGGCTCACAACAGCCTTTATCTTACTGAATAACTACCACCGTTTCAAAGGCCAGGATTACAGACACACTTTATGTCGGCACAAACGCTTTGGAGAGTGCATTTACATTTTTCTTCTGTAAGCAGAAATCTATTAATTCAGGAGATTTGACTCCCCTTTCTTCACCAGGCACGACCCAGGGGTCCGAGCAAGACAAGAGGAACGTGCAGACCCTCATTTTTTGGTTTTGTCAGAGCCAGGCAGATATTTTTTAACTGTTTTCATTCATTCTCTGAAAGTTGAGAGTTGTCCAAACCCAAGTTAGATTCACCTCACTGCAGAGCAGCACACAGCGACCCTCTGGGCTTTCTCAAAGCCTTGAGGGTGGGCTCAACGGCAACAAAAAAGTATTGCTTAGGAAAAAACCCCACACTAGGGCAAGTGGAAAGCATGTGAATGATGGCCTTGTGGTACACATTGTTTTATTTAAAAAAATATCCCTGGAACTTGTAGCACGAGAGCATACTCTAGTGGCAACTGAGTAAAGAAAGTGCTGGTGGTTTGTGCAGCGTCTTGATGGTGAGATGCCTCCCACCTTTCAATGGGAGGCTTATTCTCTCCTATCTCCTGCTTCATGCTCTGTGCTCAGCCTGACAGGAAATACCCAAGGCAGGCAGAGAAAATAAACAGGAACTTCTAAAGTAATTTAAAAACACAACTTGAGAACATATCTCCCCCAAATGGCTGTGTACTTAGAGAGGTGTCTTTTCACCAGGCTCTATTGCAGATTTTCTCCTGAGAGACACAGTTTAGAGGAGGCAGGAGATAGGAAAAGGGAGAATAATACTTAAAGCAAATTCTGTTCACCCATGGCAGTGTCATTACAAACTTGAATGAGCACAGTTATTGCAAATAAATAAAAACAATAGACCAGAACCAGTTTTACATAAGAAAATACTGAAATACTGTTCAATTAGTCCTAAGCTTTAGTTAAACCTTTTCTTTTGCCCATCAGGTGATAAAGTTAATACAGAAAGCACTCAACTGCTGTACTTGTGTAACAACAATCAGCATCCATTTAATGAACTTACGTGTATACACATTTAGCAAAGCTTCAATATTGTCAGCACTGGGCTGGCACAGAATTTTAATGGCAAAGTAGCCAGCCCGGTCTTCATCGTAAACAATATCCCCGTGTAAGGAAAGCAGGTCCTCGTGGGGACCATTAACAATACAAATAAGCAGCGCTTCTATATTTAAACAAGAAGTTTGGCAGTATTTCCACTGATGATATATGCCTGCCTGCAAAGCATGAAAAGGAAGATTACGCTACTTTTATTTGTTCTTAAGTGGCTTGAATAAGCTGCATTTTATGACTTCTTCGGTTGGATTTTTTTTGCAGGGGGAAGACCAGGCTCATAGCCCACGTTTACAGCAACATGACTGCAGTAGCTATACATGGTGCAGAGGGAACTTCGAAGTGGAGTAAAAGGACACTTGGTCCAGCGAGCATCCCTCTGACCCTGCTCACGGTGCTCTCACTGCTCCATCCTGTAAGTGCACATGTTCAGTATTGCTGAAGTGAGTGGCCTCTGGCTGCACGCAACCGGGCTGTGAGCATGGCCCAGGAAGGGCCACCGAGGATAGCTTTGGATGTGGCTGGTGACCCAAAGCATGTGGAGACATGTGTGCCTGGATACACCACCGAGGTGGCTCCTTGTACTCGCCCTGGATCATCTAAGGGACTGAGCTTCATGCTATCGCACTGTACGTCTGCTGTGGTAGCCCCAGTGCCTTGTGAACCTGTCAAAATTGAAAAGAAAGGTAGAGGTCTCCCAGATGTTATTATAGTCACGGCCATTTTGTGCAAAGCTGGGCAGAGGGGAGATACCCAATCAGCGTGTGCTGTGGGAGGAAGGAGGAACACGTCTATATCTGGGGCTGCTGGCCAGGCTATGTGCAGAGCCTGGCTGCTAGCATCATGCTGGCTGTCATCTGGTGTGGGGAAGGGGACCTAGGGATGGTTGTGGTCAGAAAGCTGGGAAAATCTGGGGGCTTAGGTCCGTGGGAAAACAGACTTGGTTCCACCAGTGACAGGACAGCTTGTTCATTATTTAAAAAATCAGTTGCATTTTCTTCCCCAAATAAAAAAAAGAGACTCAACTAATTTGCCCATGCAGATCTTGTTTCCCACGATTTTGCAGCTTTGTAAGTCAGGCTTTATTGCCTTGCAGAAGACCTCCAGTCCTTCCCTCCACTGGTCTTAGCGGCCTCCCAGCTGATTTTCTGACACACTGAGCAGTCACAGATCCCATTTGTCTCAGCTGGTTTTCCCAGAACTCTGACAATCGGCTCTATGTTTTCACACCTGATTTCCTTAAACTAATATTATTTATTTATCTGCATGCCTTAAGGCAGACCCAGGTCTCATGTCTGATCTGCAGAGTGACTCCACAATCATGTTAGAAACCATCTTCTCACAAGTGCGGCTGATGCACCACATGAGGGCCCCGTTCCCTTCATCCCCAGACCGCTGAGTTACTCTGTGATTAGTATTTGCAAGAAGGGAACACTTTTTACCAGCGCAAAACACACTGAAATGCTTTTCATCCATCTTTTCACTACAGATGTAGGACATCATTTGCCATCTTGTGCCTTGGTGACCAAACTCACAGCCTGGCCCAAGAAATGCCCAAATGCAGCATGTAGCTGAAGACCTGCAAGAGCAGATGGTGCTTCAGGGATCTCCAGTGGTTCAAACTTTCCTTTCTTCACCTGTGTTCACAGTTCCAGTAAAACTCATCGGGTAACTCATGTAGGTAAGAATTTTTCACGTTACATCCAATCCTCTCTGTTTCATTCCTGTTTATTAAGTTGTGATCAGACTGTATCAGCTGAGGGTCACGCTCAGGGAATTTGAGCAAAGGGTTAATGTCAAGCAGGACAAGAATTGCACCCTCCATAATCACTCTCCTTACCTGGGTTTGCCAGTACCTTCTTACCTGGGCCTGCCATATCTTCATTGTGTTCTTGCATTGAACAAATCTCTGGTGCTGCTACCGGTGGTTAAGCTACCACAGGTTGTCTTTTAATCTAGTTGGAACTCCAGAGTCAGTTCAAAAATCTGTGTTCTCCCATAAGGTGGTTGTGTTAATCTCCTTCTAGTAACTTCATAGTAGGAACGTTTTCTCCTCCAAGCTGTTCTGCAGAGATGAGGTTACTGGCCAGGACTGTGATGTGTTGATATATGTCCAAAATGAACTTGTGAAGATGCTGAACAACAGCAGGTAGCGTAGAACAACAGGAGAGAAGGTGATCTAAAATGCATTTCAGCCAAGGACTCCCTTCTTTTCATCAACAGACTGCTCCACAAAGAAGAGGTTCATGTCCCATTGCCAGGCATGTGCCTCCTAGTGAGGCAGTGAGAAACGTCATATATAGGCAGAGCTAGGAGTGTGCTTTTAACCAGTCTCTGGAGGCATATAGCCCTGCCTGCTCCTACAGTTGCAAGTTAGAGCTGCTGCAGCTTTGAACTCTGTGGAGACAATGTTGCTAAACCTTCAAGAGAAGGGACTTGGCAATGGACTCCCATTTTCCCCAGGCACAAGCAGCCCTGCTGATGTGAGGTCTGTTAGAGGTGTGTCAGAATGCAGAATATGTCATTTCTGGGATAGTTTCTGTTACCTGGAGAGCTTTAATGTAGTAAATCCATATTTTGGGGGAGAGAGGACTGGAGAGCTAGCCCATCTGCAGGATTTTGAGCTTGTTAGGCTGTGTGGACTGGTTTGTATTTCCTAGGCCAACTAGGGGCAAATCTCTGGCTCAGCGATCTTAGTCCTTGCTCCAGAGGGTGGAAGTTCTAGAGATGGTATTTTTATTACACAGGAGCAAAAAACAATAATTTTTTCTCTTGTGTTCTCAGTAATGGCTGAACCATTTAAGCATAAGCCACCCATAAAATTCAGGCTGGGACAGTGAGATTCTCTATAGCTTAAAAAACCCCAACTTTTACCAAACCTCACCCATGTTTCCTTCAGCATGCTGGTGGCTGAGAGGAGTATGTCTGAGCTCAGCAGATACATATCTGTGGGTGGCAGCAGCATCCCCACAGCTCAAGTGGACCTCTACCCTCTGTACATGGTCTGCCAAGCAAAGCTCCTGAACGTGCTCCATCCACTTGTTTCAAGGTCTGTACGGGTCCTGCAGTTGTTCTCCTTAGAGGTCAAGAAGCACAAAACCAGAATCAAGATATTTTGGCTCTGTCTCCATTTCCTGTAGAAGGCCAGGCTAGGAAACAGATTAAATGGATTACATTAAATCCAGATTAAATTCTGGCATATACCCAGACTCGACTTGCCCATTCACATTGCCAGTTGCTCAATGTCCATGTGGCCAAAGCATTGCACGAGCAGTCCATGTTCAAGCTAGCTGCCTTGTGGAAGATGTTGTAGGAAGGACCCCAAATTCAATTTATCTGCTGGACCGCAGCTGTGGGATGTCAGGACAAGGAGCCAGGGCCCAACAGCAAAAGACCAGATGAGGGAAGCGCGCTGTTCCCAAGATGTCTGCATCAAAACTGAGCACGTGTTAAAACACAGTCCAAACTCAGGTATCTCCTGGCACGCCCCGAAGCTTGCATCTGAACGTCAGCTGATAGCTTTATAGGATGATCTGGGGTATGGGCCCAGGTTCAAATACAACCTACATCACAGGTGCATTCAGAGCTTTTCCTGCTG
>NW_009661375.1:5337730-5352274 GCF_000708025.1 Charadrius vociferus | reverse complement strand
TGCCTGCTGAGGCTGAAACAGAGGGATGCTCCAATTTCTGTATGTCGGGCTCTCGAGAGTTAAAAAACACCAGCACAAAACCTCAATGTGGCCTCAATAGGGCATGAGTGTTAAAACAACCTTTACCCAAATGCCTATGGCTGGATTTTGTGGTTTTTTTCAACAGGTCATGCCTCACTTGATGCCTGGGATGGATGGTGATTTGGAAGTAAATCAGGGACTATTTTCATAATCAAATGATGAAGATGCTGGAAGCTCTAAGGTGACTGAGACGTGGGGCTGCAGACTGTGCAAGTGAAAGGGGGACAAAAGGCAGAGTCACAGTAAATTGCCATGTGAATGTGGCCTTCCAGGGAGGGAAGTGGGACACTTGGTCTGGTCCCATTAAGACAGAAAACTGCCAATCTGGCACTGTCTAGTCTTGGATTTGAGGTAGAATGATTGTGCCCTGGGCATCTTTCTAACACCAAATAACTATTGACAATCACATGAAAACAACATTTAATATAAAGCAAGAGACAAAGGTTTTTGCAGAATATAATGATGTTTCCTAAAACTGTTATTTCAGGGGTGGATAAAAAGAAACAATATGTACGTAGGGCAGTTCTTGAGACCTTCAAAACCTTCATGTTACATTAATTGAAGGGGAACAGCTTCTACAGCCTCCTTCTCCTCTCTGTTGCATCTAAGAGCCCAGGAGAGGGTGACTACAGCGTTACGTGATCAGTAGTCACAACAAAGTCTGCTTTTATGTTAATGTACCTGATGTTGCCACCGCTTATCATTTAGAAGCCTCAGCCTTCTCCTCCTCTGCTTTCTGTGGCCTGGTATTTTCAGGCTCCTCACAAGTCAGGATGAGAAAAATGCATCTCATTTTTCAAAGGCCAGAACTGCTGGTGCAGAAAATAGCTAAGTGCTAGGGACTGAGCTCTGCTTCTGCCTTTCACTGGGAGAAATCCAGCATCCCTCACTGCCTTCGGCTGATTTACTCCCCATTTGGTGTAAGTGAAAGGAGAATTTGCCTCTTGCTGGTTTTCGATGGCATTAAGGCCTTTAAAGAAAATCCTACAAAAAGATTTAGGCACAAACAAAATCTCCTGCTTTCCACAAATCTGTCTGAACTTACACTGCGAAAGGAAACGCAGAGGAACTGAAGCCTCTTGCAGAGGGGATGGGGGACTCTCTAGCAGGGTCAGCTGTGCATATATTTACACATGATATTAGCAGGAAAAAAGACAAAATGGGTGCATCGTGACCCAAGGTGGTCCAAATGTTCTGCGCTATCATTACTGCTGGGGTCAAAGGCGTTGCCGGTTGGTGACTTGATAAGCATGATGAGCTAACGAGCGACAGCTTAATCAGCACAGATAATTCTTCTGCAATATATGAGATAATTACACCTTTTTTTCTGATTTTTAGGAAACTTGTGGATTTTTTCATTCATAAATATGAGATGATGCCGTACAACTTGACCTTCCCAAACAAAGCTTTTGCAGAAAGCAGTGTAATATCCACCGTTTGTTCATGAATAGAGCTATCGGCTTATCCAGGCTGGTTTTTGTCCACTGCAGCAGACTGACTGGAAAGAACACCAGGAAAACTGCAAGGAAAACCTTTAAAATTCATTTTATTGTTGGATAAAACCCATCAGGTTCTGGGAGTTGCTGCTGTTACTTTCTGGGAGACACCAAGGGCAGGATGGAGGCATTCGCAGGGTTTCATCTTTCATCTTCCCAGAAAGGACCCAGCTGTGCAGCACTTCTGGGGGAGGAAGCTGGGCGCTAAACGCTGTAAGCCTTGCATAACCCATCCCTTCACCTGGCACTTCCTTCCCCTGCCCTGGCCAAAATCACCCCTCAAGAGGCTGCCAGTAAGGCCACCCAAAACAGCCATTTTACCTAGAGGCTGGAGACAAAGACACACTGTTCAGACAGCCCCTCGGTGTTAAAAAAGACCATAACAGAGCAGGAGGAAGGCAGGACAGTCTGCGGACTCCAGGGTGGCCACCTTGAACCACCGCATTAGTCCTGTACTCCAGACAAGATGTGTCAGAAGTCCAGATTGGAGGGTGGGGGATATCCTGTCTCCCACCTCCTTTGGCTCGCTTGACTTTCTCCCATCTTGGGCCGACTGGAATTAAAATAGTCAGGACCGTGCGCTGCCAAATTCCCTCAGTTGTGGTCAAATAGGAATGGCTGCCCATCTCCGCCCCTCGCTCATTTGTTTGTGCCTGTAATAACTGGATTTCCCAGCTGGTCTCCCAGCCCAGGACCTGCTTAACTCCAGTGAGCAAACATGAGTAGGGGAATTCGGTCCAAGCAGGCAGGTGCAGTGGCTGGATAGCTTGTGGATTTCCCTTCTGCTGCGAAACAACAGTTACTGCACATATGTTGCAAAGATAAGCATTGTTTGCCATCAGTAGAGGAAAAGCCAGAGGCTCGCTGCAATTTGGGAGTCTTGCTGTCAAAGAGATGCAGGAGCGAAAGGTGCGTGTGAGAATAAGGGGGGGATGCTCTCTCAGCAGCCAAGGAATAAAAGACGAAGCATTTTGGCTTCGACTTCTTGCAAACAGGGAGTGCATCTGCCCCGGAGATAGCGGGTGTGGAGTTATATCTGTGTCCAGCACTTGACAGGAACATTTCTGGAGTGTTAGGCTCAGGTTAGGCTTCCCAAGGAGACTTGTTAAAACATAGGAGAGGTCAAAAAATTGCTGTAAGCACCAGTAGGGGTGCAAAAAAACCCTCCGCAGTTCCATTTAGCAATCTACAGCTTAGCAGAGAGGAGGGTAGGCGGTAACTTGACCGTGGTTTGTAAGTACCCCATGAGGAGAAGATTTTTGACACTGGAAGGCTGATTAATTGAGCAGACAAAGGCAAAGTGAACCTGAAGTGCTAAAAGCTGCAATTAGATAAACTACACCTAGAAGTAAGGTGAGCGGTCCTGAGTGAAGGGAATTAAACACTGGAGAAATTTGTCTGGGGTGGTGGGTCCTAGTTCACTCCTCTGCGTGGTGATGGCCACACACACCACTTTCTCCTCTTGATGTTCCCCGTTTATTTTCTAGCTCCCTCTTGTCTTTTCCAGGGGATGCAGGGGACATTGGGGCTTCAGATGACTTAAAAGTCCCTCAAACCATGCGTGGAAATAGAGACAATAAGAAACAGCCCAAGAGAAGGTCCAGGCCACCGGGGTTCAGTGTTTACCCACCAGGATACTCCAATTTCCAGACCAGTTGGGAAGGCTTGGCTTTCCATGAAAGCATTTGCTTTAGGGATGGAGAGTCCAGATTTCCTCCCCTGTCCCATGCAATGTTTCTAAGGGAAAACAGGCAGAGGTGTCCAGGCTTGTATGTAACAGAGGATCTGTACATATGACCAGTGCGACCAGCGGCACTGGCCTTATTCCACCCCATAAAGCAGCATCCGCTCCTGAAGTCCATGGAGCTCCAGGAGGCCAAGGCTGGGAGGAGAATAAGACATCCCATTTCTAACAGCCTCTAATCCCTGTCCTCCATAATCAGTTTTAAAATGGCCATCAAATCTTCCCTCTGCCTCTAATTGAAAAAGTGATGTCAGCAGTAATCTGCTGCCCCAATTTATCCTTATATATTTGGGCAGTTTGGGCTAATGCATTGTTTCATAAACATATGTTTTAACGCAGCCGTGCGCGCACACACAAAGAGAAAGCTCTGAACGCGCTGCACTAGTTATGGAGACTAATGCCTTAAATATTACTTTTAATACTAATGTCAGATTATTAAAAACATAATCCATTCTCCTGATTGGACCTAATGTAAGCAGGAGGATAAGAGGGCTTCTATCCATGCATTAACACATTTCATGGAGTGTAAAGCCACTTTCTTGCTCTTAAAACATAAGGTCAGGAACTAATAGAATCTGTACTTCGAGTGGGTTTTTAAAACATATTACAGAGAAAGTTTAGTGAAAGTTAATCTGTCGATAAGTGTCAGCTGGAGCTGTGTGGGTAAACAAGAAATAAATGTAATTCACATGCAATTTTTTCCCGTTAAAAACCTATCTGTGCACTTTAAAACATTTATGTTTAAATAGAACAGAGACCAGCACTAAGAAGCACTCAACCCAAAGCAGCTTTATGTAAATGTGTTGTGAGGGACTAAAATAAAGTAAGCTACCCAAATCTCCCAAAGATAAAGGGAGAAGGGCTCTGACCCCGCGTGAATTCTCCCCTCACCCTGACCACATGCCGTTCCTGGGCTTCATTCCCGTTCCCCCTTGTGCATCTCTACGTGGCGGCATTTCTCGTCTCACTTCGGGCCTGCTTTGTGCTGGGGCAGCACCGGGGCTCACGGATGGTTTGGCAGAGGTGGTGGCAGGGCAGCATTCTTGGCACCCGGGTCCCAACCAGCAGGTCTGTCACCTCTCCATCACGCTCAGCCTCTGCCAGCCTCCTCCTTGCCAACTGCAGGACCTCCTCAGCCACACATTCCCACTGTGGCGGGCTGGATTATTTCCAAAACCAGCCCCCTTTGCCCATTTCCTTTACACGACCTCTGGAGAGCAATTTGGAAAGCCCAAACCGGATGCTGAAGCAAAGACAATGTCCACAAAGGGCTGATTTTTGCACAGGACCGGCAAATTTGGCGAAACCATCATTTTTAAGCAGCCTTGGCCCTCCGACGTTGGTGGAGACCAGGCAGCTGACCCTGCTGCAGCTAATTTAATTGCTTATCTGGGGGTTTGGGGGGGCTGGCAGGCGATTCAGCAAGCAGGCTTTGGAGCACAGAGCCGGGGTGACATTGTTCCCCGGGGGAAGGCACGCCGCCAGCTGCTCCTCCTTGTTCCAACAGCGCATCTTCTGGGCTGCTCCACCACCACCCTGTTTAAAACGGGAACCATTTGGTTCCCCTAAAATGGAACTAAGAGTGGCTGCGGGGGGTGCCGACTGCCAAGAGAGGGAGACGAGAGGGCAGTGGGAGAAGCAGGAGGTGGAAGCTGGCTCTGGCAGGCGCCAGGACTTGGCCCCCGTGCTCCCAGCCGCATGCCAGAGATTTAAGCTTCATAAACAGGCTCCAGCCACCAGAAAGAGATTGATGACATATGGATTTCATACATTCAGCAAATGAAAGAAAAGCTCTCTACGGCTACATGGGATTAGCAGAGTTTATGCGCTCTTCCTTATAGCAAGGGTCCTGGAGGAGGACTGCATCGCTGAGACACCAGCAAGGGTGTGCATTCAAATCTTTGCACCGTCACTACAGGTCACATATGGTCATACTTATCTCGATGGTATTGGGGAGGACTGATGCCCTCCAACAGCCAGGCAGGAGGCGTAGGGAGGGCATTGCATGGCTGGGGCCACCCACAGGAAAGCAATAGGGATGGGGACCTGGAGAGAATTCAGGTCCAAGTGGGTCCAGACCCTCCCTATAATGGAGACAAGCAGTTCCCCTCCTCTGGCTTTGCAGTGGCACACGTTGTGACCCGTCTTTCAGGCAGGTGCCCAAAGGTAGCTGGTACGTGGCACGGGTCCCTGAGTGCAGCGCAGGGGGCTATGTTGTGCTGGTGTGTGGCCATGTGGCTTCTGCTCCATTGCCAAAATGAAGGTGGTGCCTTGTGAGGAAAGGCAAAGTGTTTGCTTGTGTGGCTGGAAGCTGTGCTGGGACACAGGGAATTTGAGGTGTCTCCCTGGCTCTCTCTTTCTTAGGATCCCGCTATCCCATCCCTACAGAGCATCCCGCAAAAGCACAGGGAGGTGGCTTTCCACGCACATGGATGGGGCCAGAAGCTGTATGGTCGTAGCAAAGGGGATGAAGGTCCACCCAGTCTGGCACAGCCTTCTTCATTCAGGGCTTAAATACGCTCTGTAAAGCCTGGAGAAGAAATAGCAGCACAGAGTATTGGAGGAAGGGACAGATAGATAAGAATAAGTGTCAAAAGTGTCTTTCATTCAGTTCCAGGGAAATGTGGAACAAAGTGATTTGGCATTTCCCACCCTGTCAGACAATTTAGGCAACACTTGCCAGTATGGAAATAAGTTGCTGATGCTGCTTTCGACCCAGCAACCTCAGACTGCTACAAGTCCTTCGGCCGACTCATCTAGTACCACCAAAATCAAACAGTGGGACCTTGCACTCAAGAGATTCAGTTTCCAGAAAAAAAAACTTTCACCTTCAGATACCCTCAGGACACAACCGTTAACCCTGTCAAACATCATGCACTAGTTCATGGGCGAAGTCACTAAAGGAAGTAAAAAAAAATAAAGAAAAAGCTAGGATGCTGGGTGGTGAGCCCCAGACGTCATGTGGCCGTGTTATTTTGGTAAAACAGTAAGACAACGCTTTGAAATAAATGAAAATTGTTTCGTGAGTCTGATGGTGGCACAGAACAGGAGGGAGCTGCCATCTAAACCCCTTATGTGGTTTGTGTCCTTAGCAGAAGCTGAGCACGCCTCAGGGGATCAAAAATCCCTACAAATGGGAATTCCTTGGCCATTATAAGGCTATGATTTTGTCATGGCAGCCATGAATTTGAATTAATTCCATGAAATCTTACAAATGGATGGAGAAATACCTCTAATTCGTCAGATTCTTTCTTTCATTTCCAAAAGATGGTGTCTTGCCATGAGCTGACGGCAATTCAAATCAGAGGAGATATCACTCAGCAGGGAATTAGCTCTTGTAGCTGTGCCTGTGTCCAAGACATGCGGCCGAGTGGGGATGTGGAAGGAGTTGGGGAACCCTACCAAGGCCAGAACGAGATGTTGGAAGTCTGAGCAAGAGCTCGCCTTGGGCAGAGCCACGTTTCTGCAATAGCAGATCAGTAACGGTGCTGGCTCTTAGCGCCAATGAAAGAGAAAACAGAAATTGGAGGTCACGATGTGGCTGGTCTGGCACTGCCAGCTGGGCAATGTCACTGGTCACACCAGTGTGTGCTTTTCTGTATTTGAAAATTTACCACGTTTGGTCAAATTCAGAGACTTCATGGGCACAATTTCTAATTAAACCCTTGAAAATTTCATGAACCTTGGTGCCACTGAAGGCATGGCGTTCCCGCTGTGGTCGCTGCCCTCCAAGACGTCGGTAGGTAACCATCAACCGTGCTCTGGTGAGACAGTGATGGGTGTGAACTCACAGATGGCAGCTCCAGCTCAGGGTCACACCTCTACCAGCTTCTCTGCAGAGTAAATTAGCACCTCCTCACGCTGTTAGCGAAGGATGTAGCTGTCTGTCTGCGTGGGTATGTGGCTCAGGCAGGTGTTCATGACACATATTTTACCATTTAAAAGCACTTTTAAGCTAAGTGCCTCACTGGTGCCATTCCAGTGACCTTTCCCCCTCATCTTGTCTCCTCCATGACATAAGCTAAAATTTATGGCTCTGAACCTGTAGTCTCATCATCCACTGGAAACTCCCTTCTTCTTTACGTTTAAGTGTGTCTTAAGCAGCATCACCAGTGTGGCAAACAACTGTGGGTTTCATTTTCAGCTAGCCTCTCTTATGGGATTCCTGGCACCAGAGACAACATCACAACTTCTATGCAGCCAGATCTCCTCTAGATCCTTCAGCAAGATCTCCTCTATTCCCACACCCCCCGAATGGAGTGAAGATTTCCCTTAGGAGAGCAGGATAAGGGCAGGCAACAACTCTATCTCCCATATTTATTTCAGCAAGAGCTTCACAGCAAAGGCATGAAGCAGGGGTACGGTGGGACTTGTCATCCTCGCAATAGACATCCCATCCCTAGGTAGGCCGAGTGGGGCTAGGCTGGTGGTGAGATGCCCTGAGGGAACATATTGTCTATCTGAAGGGAAAGTAAGGGGTTAAATAATGATGAATAAAACCATGGCTGCCTCCTGGGCAGCCAAGGGAACAGGAGTGGATGTGCAGAAGGGAAAACTCAGTACTTCGCCCTTCTGGGAAGACCAACAACAGCTTGGCCATGTTTTAGCCCTTTAATCCAAACCATTTTAATTTACAGGTCATAAAGAGGAACTGATTGAAATGTTTTCATTGCAATGTATGTAAGTGCGTTGAAATATTACCCTGTTACTCAAGGATCGGCTCTTGAATTCCTCATTTGGTTTGTGTTTAGCCTTCCATCACTTGCTTCTGGTTCGATTTGGCTTCCTGGCTGTTGCATCAATTAACGTGTATAATCCTGTAAAGGCTTGGCTAAAGCATTAATCAGAGTAGCCTGATGGAAACCGGGACTGGTAGATGAATGACCTACAGGAGGCCAAGGTGGTGACACAGAGAGTCAGGAACCATGTAAGCCTTGTACTGACCCAGCAGGGTCTGCACATCCTTGTGCAGAAGCAGATGTGTTAATACTTTGTGCCATGGATCTGTAGAGGGTCAGGATCAGGTCCTGTAGACAGTGAGGCTGGCTACATCACTGCCATCCTGCAGAGCCTGTGGCTGGTATTTAGGAGGTATTTAGGAGGCAAGACTTGCATTGGGCTCTTTGGACAGCTGGAGGATTCTCCAGCCTGGAGGTCTCTGAGGTGGCACCACTGGGACCTACCACAGAGGCAGCCCTGTGGCTGCACTGTACCTCCCAGGAGTGTGGCAGTGGCCCCAACACAGTTGTCCCTAGGGCCAATTCACCCGTTGCTTGTGGTCCTTCAGAAGTGTCCTCACCATGTTGCCCTCCTGCCATGACCATGGCCTCCTCCAGCAGACATCTAGATCCTACCAGCTTTCATGACCCAACTCCCTAACTTATCTTTCGGGCTTGGAAGGTCTTCCCCATCTGCCCCTACCATGGTAGGAGTGAAAAGAAGAGAAGCAAAGACACTGCCCATGAGAGGAGGCAATTTTGGAGGGCTGTCAGCTGAGGCAGAAGGTAGACATTGCATTAAGGAGTGGTATGTGTGCCCATTATACAACTAAATTATGGCAACTCATTTGCACATAGCATAGGGAAGGAGGCAGCTCGTTTATCAGGCACGGGAGCAGCATGCTGGACAATACGAGGAGAAGAGGCTAAAAATCACCTGAAGACACAGGAAGTTGAAGTTTAAAACATTAACAAATTTGGCAATGTCTCCTGTTTAGCAGAGCCGTGAGTATTGAAACAAAATGGGGCCAGAAGCTAATTATATGGAAATATTTCTATTTGCACATTTCACTGGAAGGCAAAGCGGAGAGTATAATATGTCTTCACAACTGACAGGAATATTAAGTTTTCTGTCATTTTGCTACCACGGCTACCTTTCTCAGCATGCATTCTGTCCTAGTTCCTATTAAGGTGAGAGCAGAATCAAACTCATTAATTGTCTGCATTTTAGATATGATAAGAATTTAGTGGTTGGTGTTAATTAAACTACAAAACAACTCCTCTTGCTGCGGTGTGCATTCCAAGTTGGAGCAATTAATTCACTCACTTAAACTGATCAAGATTTAATTACCATCACTCTGTGCAATTACTCCATAATTAAAGTAATTTGGTTCATTCCACTCGCTGACAGTGTCATTGAACAGCCATTCATAGCACCGAAAGAAGTGATAATTAACTTAAAGAAGAGCTCAAGGCAGTTTTACACAGACTTTTAGTTATTCCTAAACTTACCTATATGGGAGAAAGAAGCCTGTCACATAATAGAGGTGCTTCCTTAGTAAAGGGTTTCAGATATTTTGTGTTCTTTTTTTTTTCAGCCAGCACTCCGTAGCAAACCAAATTTTGGGTAAGGCGCTTTAATTGTCACCAGACGACGTGCCGTTTTGTACAGGCAAACACAATAAAACCTGGATCCCTCTGGCAGTACAGACGTTCCCTGCCCGTTTCGGGAGATTCCTCATTAGGAAAGAAACAAAATTCTCCATAAAAAGACCCCTCCACCCAGATAACGCTGCCAGCTCTCAGATCTTTTCAAGTATCTCATGACGGAGCAAGTCCCCGGTCGCTGGGACCAAGGGAAGGCAGCGGAGTCTCAGGGTTTTTAATGATCGATGTTCTTAGTCCCCAGGTGTGTTGACAATGATTTGAAAGCTTGATGTAAACGTACTCCAAAAACTAAGACAACTGAAGACAAGTTAAAAAAAAACCAACCAAAGCACGTGACTCTGAAGCCAATCTCATGTTTAGAGAGTGGTGGAGCCTGCCTCAAGAGGGTTTTTTTTAACCTGGAGGGTTGGAGACACTACTATTAAAACCTGATGGCCTTAGAGCTCGCCAAGAGCATCTCCCTGAAACCTGACCTACTGCTGTTACCATCTATCAGCCCACCCGCTTCCCCTGTCACTCTGTGCAGCATTTTCCCCTCCCATGGGGTGTCAATACTTAGAGCAGCTACAGGCACAGGCTGTCGGGGTGCTTCACCAGCTGCCCTTGGTCCTGTCGCAGGAACATCGCTGGTGGCCACAAGGGCTAAATCAGTTACTCGCCTATTTTCAATGGGAACTACAGTAGATGCCTGCTTAACCTAGTGTAAGGCACTGAACTCAGCACAGATACAGGGCTAGAGCACTCAGGAGTATTTATGTATGTACCAACGTCATGTTTAAAGTAATGTTAAATATCTGGTCTTGGTTGTTCATGGCACATCTATTCAGAACTCAATTTTGTGCTTATTTTAGTCTAAAAAACAATTTTGCTAGTAGAATTATTCCTCAAGAACTGGAAGTGAATATTGCTGCCTGTTTTCAGAAAAGGGCATTTGTACTCCCAAGTACGAAGCTGGTACCAGAAACCTCTGTGCTAAGCCACCTTCTAAGGTGGTCAGACCTCCTAAGAGGTCAGACTTATTAGACCAGTCTAATCTTTCCCCAGTAACCTTGCTAAATTCCCACACCAAGCACTCTCCAGGATGGGCAGAGAAAGAGGCAGACATATCCATCTGTCCGTACTTTTGAAGGATGCTGGGCCTGGAGTGGCAAAGATGACCTTCAACAGATTGTCCCCCCATTTCAAAGTTAAACCTCCTCAGCCCCCACACAGAAATTTAAAACATGACCTGTCACCACCATTTGGACGTGAACTATGCAATATTTATGCTGAATTTTTTTTCCCCACCACAAAAGTGATGTTAATCTAGAGAATAATTTCAGACAAGTGGAAGAAGCACACTACCTATCCAGGGTTCATGAGTATCAAATCCATTGCTGGTATCAGCCTTTGTCGGGCTCTCTACTGTCTTCGTCCAGGCAGACATACAGGATGGATGTCACTTAATTTGAACTATATTAGAATTACAGGTCCAGTTTTTGTTAAAAGTACAACTTTCCTCTCCTGGAAAGAGAGAAACACCTCTGGAGAGCATCTCCTGCCTTTCTGAGCGGGGCATAAGGATGCTGGGATGTGTCATCTCCTCAAAGAGCCCATCTTTCCTCACCAACATCATGGGGAAGCCAGGCCAGCTTGAGCTGACCAAGATGAATCCACCCCACGCTTTGATAGGACCATCTGTCCATGCTCAGCCCTATCCTACAACAAACACAACATCCTTGGTTTTCTCATACGCACATCTCATGGGTGCCGAGATGGATGTTGAGGTGAACAGTGGTCATGGCACTACAAGATGTAGGTTCTTGCCTCGTAGCTTACGCACATCCTCCTGGAGCACCTGTTTCCTTGTGTGGCACCTCAAGTGTGTGTATAACCCGCTCCAAGAGCCCAAGGCACAGGGAGCAGCATCAGGTTTGGAGATCTTTCTTGTGGGAAGAGGTGAAAGGAGCTGGGCTTACACAGACCAGGGAAAAAACTGCCAGAGGTCTATGATTGCCTCGAAACCCAGGTAGATATTAGGTGTCCTGGATCTGATGGACAGCATAGACCCCAAACACGCCGGGTTCAACTGATCATGAATCAGCCTGGAGAAATGAGGTTTTGTAATTGTCAGAGCTGGCTGATTCTGATCAGAGCAGTGGGAGGAAATCAAGGTGGTTTAAAGCAGAAGGCGAGCAGCTACTACAGGGGGTTGCCGTCCCTGGCTCCATGTGGCGGCAGGTCCCTCGTGGCCCCGCAGCCCTGCGACCCACTTTGGAGGTGGCAGGGGCCCTGCAACTCCTCTCTTGCTTGGTGCTTCTCCATCAGCCATTAAGGCTGCAATTCTCAGCAGTGCGAGACCTCCTCAGAAAGCTGAGCTGTGCCACGAGTCGTTCCTACACCTGCAGCATCCATAAAGCAGAGCCTTTTGGTTGGGCTCCCAAACGCTTGTTAGCCTTCTGTGACTCAGCAGTGGCTAAGTTAATGTCAGCTCTACCCAGGGGAAAATCTTCAATATTTCTTTTTACTTAAAAAGAAAGAAAAAAAAATCCCAAACGTTATTTTTAAGCTCCTGAAAGAGCATTACAAAAGAATGAAGAGGAAGAAAAAAGAGGCTGTAAAGATTGCTTACCAGAGTCCTTTTACAATAGTCAGGCACACAACAGAAATAGGTGGACATTAATTCATGCTAACCTTGCACACCTAAATACCATTAATTCATCAAAACTAATAACATTAATTCCTTCCAAAATGAGATTAAAGGCAGGCACCCCTTGCAGTCATAATCTGTGGCTGATGACACTAAAATGAAACCCCCAGTATACAAAGCTACCAGCAGAGCTTGCAGATTCTCATAAATTACAGCCGGCAATACGTAAATCCTCGAGACAATATACATTATTTTCCAGGGAGCGGTGTTTGCACGCCAATCGCCAGGCAAAAAAAGGAAAGCAAAGCTGTATAACTTCTCTCCCAATACAGGAGTTGTTGTCAGAGAAGCATGATGCCACTCGGACCAATGCTTACCTAAATCTGTCATGCCAGAGTGGGATTTAGGGCACACGTCCTGGGAACCACATTTGTTTTAAATTTGCAAACCCAGCTAGCAGAAACAAAGCATAACCCAGAGCTGGAGGTGCCCTGAGCTTCTGGCAATGGGTACACGACTTTGGACACACCACCTACCCTTGCTGGTGGATATTTGCAGAGCTGGGAAAGGTCTTTTGCAGGACCTGCTGACGCCTCTGATGGGTGCTGAGATGGCGTCAGGGTAAGGGCTCAACTATACGTTGCTTTCTCCCCGAGGCTGCATCCAGAGGCAGCTGTAAGTCAGATAATAGCCGTCCTTTTGATTTCGGTGGGTTTGGGCCATTGGCCTGGCAGCAGAATGCGAAGTGTAACACTCTGAGTGCAGGCTTGGGCGGTGATGGGTGAGGAATATTAGATAAGGTTAGCACAACTCCTCCATCTCAAAGCAAAGCTCCAGTACTCAGGGTCAGAGCTATCTCTGCTCACTTTCCACGTCTTGTCCTCTGCCTCATCCTGTCCCCAGGGTCATGGAGGAATGAGTGTGCTGCGTGTCCCGCCTGTTCCTTTCTCCCTCCTTTGGAGGAAATGTCCCATTATGCTTGTCAAGGGAAGTGCTGACCAGGGCTTAATGTGGTCTTCGGTGATAGGAGAGTCCCTTATCTTCTCCTGAAACATCCTTTTGCTACTTTTACTACTCATATTTCAAGTGCATGTATCTGATCCCAATGCCTGGCTGAGCATCACCGGGCTCCTGTTTATCTTGGGTCACCGGTGTGACCCTGCCACTGAGGTCTGTCACCATCAGACATCATTTCTACTCTCCCTGTTGTACCCGTCGCATTTTTCTTTTCTTCCAGACTTGGGCAGAGTGTTTCACCTGCATCCAGAAGGATGGGCTACTAGACCACAGCCTTTGCCCCAGGGCTGCGTTTGCCTTTGACAGCAATGGGGACCCCTGCCCAGAGGGGGAGCCTGACAGTCAGCGTGTGCCATGTCCAGCACACCTCCAAGTGCTGGACCCACAGCCGTGTGCTACCTACAACTGTGTCTGCGCTGGTCTAGGACTCTCACTGACTCCACTTGGAAAAAAACAGCATCGTGGGCAGGCCTGGGAGGGCGTTCACAAACTTGCAAATTCACAAATTTCTATATATCGCACTCAGGGGTCTCCAATCTACAGGTCACGGCCAGGTTGAGAACAACATCACCTACTACTGCTGGCGGCCACAGAGACCCAGAGGTGTTTGCAGGAGGCAGTGGGATGCTGCGTGCACCGCTGGCTTGTCCGGCAGCGCTCCCCAGGGCTTGCGAAAGACAGCGGCTGGTACCGCCGACCCTTTGAGGCAGTGCCCATACATCCAAAACACCGGAGGTATTATTTCAGATTAAACCCAGATTAAGCCCATTTAATTTTAACTCAGATTAAGCCCCTATTTAGAACCTGGCCCTGTTTCCGATGCAGCTGAGCTGACCCCCCCGAGGGGCTGTGAAGCACCGCAGCCGGGTGTTGGGTACCAGTTAAAACACTGAGTTACTAAAATAAGGCTTGGTTTGCAACAACTCATTTAAGAGTAGAGCCACACGTGGCTTTTGGGATGGGGTTTAATGCTTCGTGGCTTCAGGAGGGACCCGAACGCCTGCTACAGTCCACGGGGGCTTTGGGCAGACGTGAGCACTAAGGAGCTGTGCCGGTTTAATCTCTAAATAACGATGGAAGTGCAAGTGTGTGTATTACTCCAAATGAATGTATCACCCACACATGCTACGCTCTCTGCATATTTAATTACACAGCGCTTTCTCCTGCCCTGCTTTTTAAGAAATAAAATCC
>NW_009661375.1:5299409-5337711 GCF_000708025.1 Charadrius vociferus | reverse complement strand
TCGTTCAGACTAGCTGGAAAACAGCAGTGGGGAGAACATAATCCATCTCGCTCATTTTTTATTCCTATTTGTGTTACCAGGGCATCCGAAAGGTCCGAGTCCAAACCAGACCCGGCTGTGCGAGGAGATACACAACCCCCAAGACAAGAAAAAACATAATCTCTATTTCTGAGATGTAACGGTGAAGCGCAGCACACGAGGGATGCGCGTGAATGTGCACAGCAAAAGAACAAGATGCTTTTTCTTTAACTACAAGTCTTCAAGGTTTCTTACCAACCAGGCTCCACAGCAAAGGCAGGCTTTGCAGCGCTTGCTTTTTTTTATTCGATAGATTTCTGGAGTAGCTCTCATTCTGACTTGCCCAACACCGCCTTCATCCTAACCCTGTGCTGGGCTGTGATATTAGGCGGCTGTGCGGTGTGTTTTCACTTCCTATTGACTGGTTGTGTACTTCCCTCCCGCTAATCCCTTGTTAATGGACACTTTCTTTGAGCCAGCTGAGATCTGAGTTATGTTGTCTCTGTGCTTCTTGCGGATTTTATTACTTGGATATCTTTGTTTTCATTATTTTGAGATTTGGGGATTTTGTCTCTTTCCTTCAGATTGCTGCGCGCGGTTAGAGACGGGCTGGCCTCCCACGGCTCCTGTTTGCGTTTGATCCGGGAGCGGTGGGAGAGCAGCTTCTCGGCTGCGAATAGCACAGTCCCGCACTTCAGTCTCCGAAGCCGAGAGAAGACCCGTTTTGGGCTTTCACGGGAAAGCGCCTCCTGCTTGCAAAACAAAAAATACGGCAATTCCCCTGCTCCCCTCGCTGAACTGGGGTGCACTGGTTTTAACTGGGCTCTGCTTGTGGGTGCACACCCAGCAACCTAGAAATGACCCGCAGCGGCAACTTGAGTGAGCAGGATGGGGGGAGCCCCTGGCTCTCTCCCCGGGATGCCCGGAGACCCTGGGGACTTCCGAAATGTGGAGTTGGGGCTGGTGGAGCGTGTCTGGGTGCAAGGTGGTGTGATGTGGAGAAGCCAACGGTGACATCCCTGGACACGGTACCTGTGGTGGTGAGGATACACGTGCACGGCAGGTTCAAAGACACCACTGTGACCTTCAGAGGAGGGGAAAAAGCACAGCCAACGGGGCATGGAGGAAGGATGGAGAGCCCAGACAGAGTCCCCCAGCAGCGGGACAAAGCAGGGTCCCTCCTCCGGGAGGGACGTGAGACCTACTGGGTGAATCCAGGGTTGCAATGGAGGGCAAGGACAAGCTGCGGTGGGAAGGCAGCAAAGGCACCAGCAGAAGGGAGACGCACACAATTAAAGACTTAGTCTTCCCGATCAACTTTTCTCCTTCTGACACATCCCTGAGCCAGGAGCAGAGCTGTATGATCCTTTTTTCTTGTGTATATAATTTAGCCCCATCATCCTTGGGATGGGCACTAAACTAGTCCAGGGAGGAAGGGCACAGCAGTCGGTGTTGGCATAACTTGTGTGGTCCCTGGAGAGCTGAGGCTGCACACGACGACCAGACATGCCACCAAGGGCAGGAAGGAACCGAAGCAATGTTGCATCTGCTTTTCAAGCCAAGGCAGGAAAGTGCAGGACTCAGAAACTTGCCCAGAGCTTCCGGAAATGAGTGAAAAATAAAGTGCCTAAGAGTTCAGCCAGAGGGCAGAGCCTGGTGCTGGTCACAGCAGAGCTGTGGCCACACTGTCCCTGGAGCTGAGGACCTGCCGTCTGCAGGCCGGGCGCTGCTTCCAGCCAAATGCCAGAGCCCAGAAAAGTCCTGGCATGTTCAGCATCCCCACTTCGTCTTCTTAGTGCCCTCTCCTCAAAAAATCAAAAACAAATCTGATATTTTGATGCTTCCCGATAAAAGTTACATCTGTCAAAATGACCTTTTGGTTAAACAGCAATAGCTGGCATTAATCCTATTATTTCATCGCGATTATTATTGTTTTATCAATCCAACGCAGCTGCCATTTCATCTTGCACTAAGTGAATTGAAGTTCTCAGCTGGGGCACACCACGCTCGCAGATGTGTGAAACGCTGATAGCCACAACATGAATCACCCCTCCTTTTCCCTCCTGGGACCCCACACTTGACTCCAAGTCTGCATTGAGATGGTCAGAAAAGTCAGCTCAGCATCAAGAAAAATAATCTCTCTCCAGATAGGGGATGCATCAGATGAAATTCATGGTTATCTTTTATGGTGCCCACGGCTCTTCGCAGCTGGGTGATGCGAGGACGTTTGTTAACTTCTGCAAAAGGAAGAACTGTGATATAGAATCGCTGATGTCTTAAAAGAAATAACAAATGAATACAAGACAGTCCTATCCCAAGACTGATTTTAAGGCAGTTAAAGATGAGGGCTAAAGCATTTCAAATCCAATCCCACAAAGTCCTTAAGCGCGTGCTTTAAGGCAAGCAGAGGAATAATGCCGTCGACTCAAAGGGGTTGTTTATCTGGTTATATTTGTGAGGGTGCTTAAGTGCTTTGCTGGATCACGGTGTCAGGTGTGAGAGGTGAAACACCCTGCTCGCCTGCCTGTAATGGCCTCGGCACGCACGACCATGCTGGTTTGGGCTGCTCACAAGCTTCATGGGGAGATGCACCCAAAGGAAGGTACGGATGTGACAGAGTTAATTATAAGGACAGCAAAACCTGAATAGTTGGCTGGGGAAGGTGGTGGGGTCTCCTAGGAGGTCCTTATGAGCCAGCTAGACAAATATCTGTCTGGGTTTAGAGGTTGCTGACCTCACCTGAGGGCCAGGCGTGGATTAGATGGTCTTTTGAGGTCCCTGCTGGCCTTAGTTTTGGTTTCTGTACAGGTTGGATTCACAGGAGGTGGTCATGCTGATCTGGTCCTGCTGAGCCCTGCCTCTGTGCTGCACTGATCAGGGATAGACATGAGAATGGGCATGGGCATGAGCATGGACGTGGACATGAGAAATGATGTTAGGTCTGAATCACCATAAGGGCCCTCTGGGACCCACCAGGTAGCAAGTGCCTGGTGATGGTGGAATCACATGCCAGGACTGGGACTGTCCCAACCCACACAGTGAAGAAGTGACAGTTATTCACCAGAGCAGTTCTCTTCCTCAGGGCTTCCCAAGGACCTCATCTCCAGAGCAAAAGCGGCAAGTCCTTTCTCCTCTTGCAACCCTGCGCCTGGATTCCAGATGAACCGAGGCTGAACCCATCTCCCAGGACCAGGGTGAGAATCCCAGAAGAGGACGAGCCTTAGAGGATCCCTCTGTATTTAGGATGGTGCCTACTTCTGCAACTCTTCATTTGTCCTTTACAAGGTTCTGTGATTTAAGAACGTGTGTTAAATCTTCTGCAACAATCAATTCAAATATACAAGTTTGGCTATTCAAATTACTTTTCCAAAAGTACTTTAAAATGCATTAAGTTATTAATTGCCTGCTGGCACTTTAATCAAACGGGAAAATTGACATAGCCAGAGGCATGTATTTTTGTGGAAAGGAAATTTATTTAAGAAGAAACAGCGGCTCTTACTGCTTAATTTAAACTGAGAAAACTGTGGAAAATCAACTGCTATGGAAAATTAATAAAACATTTCCAGCTGCAAACAGTGACTAATTGTACAAGATGAAGACTGCCTGGAATTAATAACTTGCAATCTTCTGTGTGAAGAACCCCCTACCAGTTCAATTTACTGGGAGATTAAATTACTTCTAAGTTTGCCATATTAAAACAGAACATGAATAAAATGTTAGTGAAAGCACATCTATTATTTACTGTCTGTGATATGGATATAATTATTTCCAAACAACCACAATGTGACGTGACTGGCAATATTTAAATTATTTGCTAGCGAATGTAGTTATACCACCTCAGTTCCTATAAAAGCAGCCCAAATGAGTTTTTACAGATGGCGTATTCCTGCCACGGGGAATTATCTCCCCACCCTCTGCTCTGCGGTGCCCAGCATCCCCGTTTCACTGCTTTTTTAGCACCGCCACCAACACCACCATGTTTCCCCCACTGTCCCACGTCGGATGAACTCCATGCCTCCTTCGCTTTGCTCCGTTTTTACATTTTTTCCCTCTTTTTAAACTTGACTGCACCGAATGGGCAACGAAGATGATTAGGGGACTGGAGCACCTTTCTTATGAGGAAAGGCTGAGGGAATTGGGTCTCTTTAGTCTAGAGAAAAGAAGATTGAGGGGGGATCTTATTAATACATACAAATACTTAAAGGGAGGATGCCAGGGGGATGGGAGCAGTCTTTTTTCAGTGGCGCCCAGTGATAGGACGAGGGGTAATGGGCATAAACTTGAACATAGGAAGTTCCATCTTAACATGAGAAGGAACTTCTTTACTTTGAGGGTAGTGGAGCACTGGAACAGGCTGCCCAGAGAGGTGGTGGAGTTTCCCACTCTGGAGACATTCAAAACCCGCCTGGATGCTGTCCTGTGCAACGTGCTGTAGGTGACCCTGCTCTGGCAGGGGGGGTGGACTAGATGATCTCCAGAGGTCCCTTCCAACCCTGACCATTCTGTGAATTCTGTGAATTCTGTGAATGCCTGGTGCAAACAAGAGTTTCGGCGGTGGTAGAGCATAATCCGGCAAATGTTTTCCCTGCGTGCAAGGGTTCCTTGCGGAACCCGGCGCAGAAAGCTCACCTGCAGAGCCGGCAAACTCCCGCTTATCTTTTTCAAAGCGTGCCAAGTTCGCAGGGCGCATAGACCTGTTCGAAGGGAGCAGAAAATAGGAAGGAGAAAAAGAAACAAGAAGAAGAAAAGATCGAGGCGAGGGGGTACATTTGCTAAAACCCAAACAAAACCCAGCGGGATTTCGAAGCAACCTGAGAAGGAGGAGGATTTTTTTGAAGAGCGGAGGAGTTGCCATGCCTTGGGGAAACCCGCTGGGATGCTGTGCTGTGGCCCCAGTGCGCCGATGGGTGCTGAGATAAAGCAAAGAAAGAGGTTGTGCAATGTGTGGTTTAGGTGGAGGCGATTTTCGAAGCACCAAGCAAGCTAGGAATGAGGAGAGACCACCTGGAACATGTACGGGGCTGATGTGGTTGTCCACACGCCCACTGCCCCACCATGAGATGCAAAACACTTCCAGGATCTTAGCATAAAATTGAGACCCCCTAAAAAGACCTCAAAATATGGAGTGGTGCAGAGGGAGGGCACGGGAGGATGTTAATGGGCTGCGGGGTGTCAGTCCTTGCCCCTCTGCTTGGAGAAGACAGGGAGAAGGACTGTGTGGTGGCATCCCTGCTTTAGAGGGGGGAAACTGAGGCATGGAGCGACCGGGAACAGCCCATCTCTGGACGTCAGGATGGATTGGGCATCTTGCAGTCACAGGTCCCAGTGGGGAGACCCACTCCATGTCTCTCTCTATCCAGGGGGCCACTGAGGGATGCCCAAGCTGACACCCCCAGCGAAGCCTCCCGACTGCCGGGGGATGTAAGGGCAGGTCGAACTGCTCTCAGGAAGCGATAAAAAGGGATGAGAGCGACAGAGCTGGCAGGAATCACTCAACAACTCATCCAAATAGAAATAAATTATTTACCATTAAATGGGACTGTGTTTAAAGCTTTGCACAGACATTATTAATTACAAGTGCAATAAGCCAAAGCCGTCCAAGCAATGGTGTTGGAGAAGGACAGGACCAGCCACACCACGCTGCTCCAAAGCCCACCTCACCTTGAGGCCCCTCTCCAGCGTTGGCAGTCACTGCTGCCCAAGTCAGAAGAAGTTAAGCATGGAGCGGTGTCTTCACATCTTCTCCTCACCTCCACTGGTCTGGCACACCACTGCTTCCAGCCAGCAGTGGTTCTATGGACCTGCATGGGTTACCGCAGTGAAGAGGTCCACAGCTTCGTCATGTGTCCTGCAAGGAAGGGCTTCCTTTGGCTACTTGGAAATGATGCGCTAACCTGTCTGAGGACCCTGCTAGTCTTGGCTTTATGAGACACAATGAGACACTGTGCCCTCTTCTGCCATCCCCACCACTCGTGTCTCTGCAGACCTCTGGCACCTCCCTCTTCTACTGACAGTTTTCCCATGGGGCTCTTGCTGGGATGGGATCTCAACAGGAACCATTTACACTTGTGTTCAAAGGAATTTGGGCATGCACTGTGAAAGTAGTGGTACTGCAAAAAAGGGAAAGATGCTCTGTGATAACTGTGAGCGTACTTATTTGCCGTTTATTAGTCCTAATCAGTCCTCCACTGTCCTTCGCAGCTAGAAGTGAGATGGTCCCTCCTGCTCTTTGCTGAGGAAGGTCTCTTCAGGAGGGTGCTGAGCCCAAGCAGAAGGCCCTGCAAAGAAGTCAGCTTGCTCTCCTCAGCTTGACACTTGGTGAAAAGCAGCTCATGTTCAGAGACAGCCTTTTGCAATGTGCTTTCAAGGCCTGTGTACAATAATGAGACTAATTATGGGTATTGGGCATTGAAAGATAAGAAGTCCTTCTCTGCCCGCAAATAAATCAGTGGCTCAAATCTGTAGGTTAATATCGAGAATGTGCACGGGTGGAGATGGAGTTTCCTAAAGACACTTTCACATGTCACTAATTGAGTGTGTCACATTTGGCCTGTCACTGCAAACCTGGGGACCTCTCCTCTTGATGTCAGCTTAGACACGATTGCCTAGTTATATTACCTGGGTAATTAGATAGAAATATAATAGCCCTGTGCTGCACAATAGTGAGGATCCACCTCCCAACAGAATTAGCCTGGCTTTAATGCGGAAAGCTTGTACACACACATGTGCACACAGAGACATACAACTTAACCCAGCTGTGGTCACAAATTAGACCCAGGGGCTTGTTATCTTAAAAAACCCCATAGAATCATAGAACATTTGAGGTTGGAAAGGACCTTAAAGATCATCCAGTTCCAACCCTCCTGCCATGGGCAGGGACACCTCCCATCAGACTGGGTTGCTCAAAGCCCCATCCAGCCTGGCCTTGAACACCTCCAGGGATGGGGCAGCCACAGCTTCTCTGGGCAACCTGGGCCAGGGGCTCACCACCCTCAGAGTGAAAAATTTCTTCCTAATGTCTAATCTAAATCTACCTTCTTCCAGTCTAAAGCCACTCCCCCTGGTCCTGTCACTACATGCCCTTGTAAAGAGTCCTTCCCCAGCTCTCCTGTAGGCCCCCTTTAGGTACTGGAGGGCCGCAATAAGATGTCCCCGGAGCCTTCTCTTCTCCAGGCTGAACATCCCCAACTCTCTCAGCCTCTCCTCCCAGGAGAGGGGCTCCAGCCCTCGGATCATCTTTGTGGCCTCCTCTGGAACTGCTCCAAGAGGTCCATGTCTTTCCTATGTTGGGGGCTCCAGAGCTGGACACAGTACTCCAGGTGGGGTCTCAGCAGAGTAGAGTAGAGGGGAAGAATCGCCTCCCTGTTAAATAGTAAAAAATTATTCAAGTTTGGTTCCAAAGAGCCTCCTTTGTGCTATAGTTCAGATCCCAGCGACTAGAGGTATCAGAGACCAGAGGAGCCACCGTGCTTCCACCTTTGCAGGATCACCCAAGAGCTCAGTCCAGCCCAGCCTGAGATGCTCCAGATTTGGATACACCAGCCACAATAGTGCATTTTAGTCTTTGTGGAAGCACGTTACTGGGGAAGGTTTGAGGTGTTACGGGCTTCCTCGGTGAGTCATGCGGGTGTTTGGTGCCAGAGTCACAGCAGCTCCTCTGTGGTGGTAGCAGGACCTGGAGAAGATGGAGGGAGCAGTAATGCTGGCAGCAAGACTCACTGCAACCTTGACTTGTTGCCACCATGCCTACTGCCACTGTGCCTTTTCTCAGAAGGGAGAAGAATTAGTTTTGCTCTGGAGTGAGTTCAAGAACAAGAAGAAACCAATAATCCCACCACAGCAGGGTGCAAATCTCATAAAAGCAAGGGGCTGTAACGCTCACCTGGAGACCTGGGGAGGTTTCTTTGCCTGAAGGTCACCTTTCTTCCCCATAGGCACAGAGCTGGGGATGTGCCAGCCCACAGCTGCATTTCCACTGGCCAGGGACGATATGCACCAATGTTGGCCGTGGTGTGACCAGTGAGGAGCAGGAGGAAAAAGGCATCTCCATGCGGACAGTGGCTGGTATTTAAGGCAGGATCAGCTCCTTTTTCAGCCCTCACACTGTCCTTCACCCCTGGCTGGGACAATTTGGTCTTCATTTTGAAGGGCCCGCTCCCTATCCCATCTCATCTCTGCTTGTACTTGTCCCACCCACTCCTACCACCCTCAACCATCACTTTTCCCTCTGACGTGCCACCAACCCTCTCTTTCTCCCCGCCTCCCCCCCCCCCCTTTTCTTTTTTCTTCTTCTTTTTTTTTTTTTCCCCCCCTTAAAGAGCGAACAAAACAAAACAAGAAACAGCAGTGCCAAGCCGATCCTCTTAACCCAACGTTCTTACCCCGGGGAGGGCTCCGGCAGCGCCGAAGCACACGGCGAAAACCCCCACGCATTTTGTCCTGTTTCTTCATAGCAACTCGAGCAAATTGAAAGCCGCGGAGGGGTGTGCCCCCAGGCACTTGGTAAATCCACTTCCTTTGTCATAACAAGAACAAATCCCACCTTTGAAGTTTTTCCTTCTTGTTACAAGGGGAATGTCTTTTGTTTAATCCATTTTAGCCTTTAATGCCTGACCTGGATCAATCCTGTTGGGTAGATTACACACTACTCACACCGACTTTAAACTACCCTACAGGGATTTTTATTCCACCACCCCCCCGCCCCCCCTCCTCGCCACATTGGTGTGAGAATCTCAGCAATAATCAGCATTATGACTTTAGACCATCACTCACTTTGAAGGAGGAGACTGTCCTTTAACAAAAGGGGGGGGCGGGGGAAGAAGCCCTCAAATATCAAGCAGATTTAATCAGCTTTGAGGTCTTTCAATCTGATATTCATCCCGGATCTTTATTAGTTATGAAAATCAGTGCAGAACTTGGCTGGGCTCTGTGGCTCCGAGTCCTCCTCCTCCGTTTCATGCTCCATTTGGGAATGAACTCTCTCACCCTCACAGCCTTCCCAGTGCCAATCTGGGCAAAAGACTGGGAAATATTAGTCCAGGACTGCTGCAAACAAATTGTCAAGGTGTCCAGCCCCCTCACCCCTGCACTGATCTCCTCCATCCCATTGCTTGTGCAAGTGGAAGGTGTTGAAGACTGCTACCAGGAGGAGCCAGGTGCCCTCCTTGATGACGCAGACATATGCGATGGCCCACAGAGGATAAATCTATACATGAGCCCATAACGTCCATCTCATTAAACCTTACATTAGGACTTGCTGTCAAGAGAGGTGACTTCAGCTCTTGCCAGCCCCTTATTTTGCAAAAAAAACCTGTAGCATGGGCTTTCTTTGCTCTCCAATAACTACTTACAGCAGATATGTCCTGTCCCAAAGCCTTCTCCTGCCTCCGAAGCCTTCTCCTGCCTGCAGCATCCCTCCCCTTGATAGCACAGAAGCATCAGCTGTGCTGCAGGTCTTGTTGGCAGATTAACATTGGCTTCCTTGCTTTTTCTTGTGGTTTAAGGCTAATCACCAGCCTTGTTCTTGAAGGGATACAGAGCAGCAGGGCTCAGGCACATTCAGGGCTGCAGGGGACCTCCAGAGGTGATGGCAAGCAGCATTTCCCAGTCCTCCCCAGCTCTGGCACCAGGATGAAGTTAATACCGCTCCCATCAGCCTTGCTTTGCTCCTGGTAGCCATAGAGTCGGTGCTGGAATGACCCAGTCCTTCCCCAGGAGCTCCCTGTCCTGAAAGCTCCAAGACGGAGGCTCAGCATGGTCCCTTCTTCATGTCTTTGCTCTTCCAACTCAAACCAGTTTTGCCTCAAGTGCAGTGGCTGCTGCTTTGACTTTTCCCTAAGGAACAGGAGGGCCAACTCCCGCTCCAGGAGGCTCGTAGCCCATCTTCCCTCACCAGCCATGGTCCAGGGTCACTTCTGTTCCTCCCCTCTGGACCCTGTCCAAGCTGTTTACAATGTTCTGAAGCCCCAGTTTGGACACAGTGCTTCCCCTCATGCCTGATGGGAGCACATGAGGCAGGACAACTCCCTACCAGGGCTCACATGTGACTCTATTTATAATGAATACCCAAATTAAGGTTTTTTTTAGTGCCACATTGGCCTTAGGCTGCGATTTGCTTTGCTTTCACAACCTAGTCCCCAAAGCTGCTACTTCTCCATTTTACACTTGGGTGTCTAATCTTTCCCTCCTAACTGTACCCAGAAGCTCTGGGCCTTGAGGACTTGTATCTGCTCATTTCTGACCTCTGGTCATCAGGGTCATTTTGTATTCCTGTTCAAAAAGCTCTGATCTCTCCCCCTCTCCAAGCTCTGCAGCAGGAAGCATACCAGCTTGGTGTCTCATCATACCAAGCACAGGAAGGCAAATGGAAGAGCTTAAATGACCCAAATATGCCAGGGACATCTTGTATTACAGCCCTTAAAAACCCCCAAATGTCTTGAACAGACAATCCTGCCCCATGGGTAGATGCCCTATTGCCCCAGGGCATGGCTGAGACAAGGCCAAGACAGAATTTGGGACTTCTCCATGTGTAGGGATAAAAGGGAGACTTGTCTACCTCCTGGGTAGTCTACAACCAGACTGTGTCACTAAGGAGACCCTTTTTAGGAGCTGGGAAGATTGGGAACATGAGGACATTGAGGATGTGGGACTCCCATCAGAGACCAATGAATACCAACACAAGATTTTGCTGAAGTTGGGTGTCTCAGGGACATCTTCCACCCTCACTCCTCCAGCAGCTCATGAACAGCAACCAGGAAAGATCACCCCAAGCACCCATCCCACAGGAGGAGGGAGCCATCTGCTCATCCCACCACTGGTGGCCTCATTTGGGGACTTGCCAACAGGAACGACAAAACACCCAACCAGGACCCTGCTGCACCACCCTAAGAGAAAAAGCAAAGAATAGGATCATTTTACAGCAAAAACACCCCCCTGGGTTAGAGTGGCCATGGGTTAGAGCACAAGATCTTCCATCCCCATTCCTGACAGCATCACCTCACCCTGGGGGATGAAGTAGCTTTTCCTTGGCTTTCGTAGGGCCAAGCCCCAGTGGTGGAAGTGGCAGAACATTTCGGCACATGGAGTCAGCGGCCAGCTGGGGAAGGGGACGGTTAGCCCCCAGACATCCCTCAGGACAGCCGAGTTAGGAACCATCTTCTTATGCTTTTTGTGAGATTGATATGCTTTGAAATTAGTAACCCTCCATTAGCTCTCCAAATAGCCCTGAATCGTTAGGGTCAGTACGGCTGCACTCCTCAAAATGAGCTTTTACCTGAATTAGCATCTCAAAGAGGCAGGAATCCCTTCCCCGGTTTTAATTCCGACTTCTCGCTGCACATCAGGATGGTTTTGGTGGCCAATCCAAGCCCCGCATCCCAAATACATTTGGAGAAACCTGCTGGCTTGTTTAAAATGTTCTTTTTCCTTCCCATTCTTTACTAAATGCCTATTATATTAATGTTTAAAATCCATTTAAGTTCATCATGGGTGGCTTTGTGAAAAGACACCGGCTCCATCATTGTAATTAGATGATTTATTGCCCTCTCGTGGTGACACACGCTAACTAGAGAAGCTGTGATTTAAATTGGATGATCCTTCCAGAAGTGTTTGAGTGAGAAATAAAGGGAGAATTATTAATACTATTAGAGAGCAGCGGCATATATGTGCGAGGGATGTATTGTGCTAGGAGAGGGATTAGCCAAAACTTACTGTTTTGCAGCTGAGCTCTGCTTTGGCGAGTGTCCGATGCGACGTGGGACCAACATCTCCCATCAGCTGGAGCTGTGTGTGGGGAGAGATGCTGGCACAGCAATGGGCACATCATAAAAACCAACACGTTAGCCAAAATCACTGGGTTTAGAGTGGGAAACCATGGGGAAACCACCACCCTGGGATTTACTACTCCAGCCCAGCCAAGTGTCCCCCACGAACGGGGCCATCTCTGCCCTCTCTCCTTTTTGGAGGCTGCTGACCACAGGAAGAAGTGAAGGAGTTCAATTTTTTTTTTTTTTTTAATTGAAAATTTGGTTACTCTCTTATCTCTGCTGATTAAAATACCTGATTAAAATACAAACCTTCTTCCCTTCAAGCATGCAACCCTCCTCGTCCCCACTCTTGGGAAAGCAAGTTGACTCCCAAAGTTAACCCCCTCCAAGATAATTTCCCATCAGTGTAAGCGAATCCACATTAATATTTTTCTCCGATTTAATTAAAAAACTAGGCAGTTCTGAACTGCGATAATTCGGTATAAAAACCAGTATAGACCTAGCCTGGAGCTGTTCTGCAAATGCCTGGGTTAATACAGTGTAAACCCACGAGCACATCCTCTTACGATGGGGCTTAAATCTTTTAAGAGTGGCTTATATCAATCTAGTTTAAGTCAATTCCTCACCGAGTTAAGCTAAATTGAAAGAAGCACTCAGACCCAAACACAGAGCTGGTATTACCTAATCTCTTTGCACATAGAAATGGCTTCGGCCAGGCGCCTGCCGGCACGGTGGGAGAAGACAGGGTACGGGGGAGCCTTGGCCAGACCCCACTGAGCACCAGGGCAGAAGGTTTCCCAGTTTGACCCCTACTGCTCTTTGCAAACACAACTGCCCCCTCTCAAAGGCCCCCCTTGCTGGAGACCATGGTGTGACCATGTCCTTGCAGAGGACAGGGTTCTCCAGTTGACCACGCCTTTGCAATGAGCCTTCATCCACAAATCATGAGCATCTACTCTTCAAACTTTGGAGAGAATCTCTGATGTTGGGCTGATCCAAAGCAGAGGGCAAGGCTAAAAAACACCAAGAAATGGTTTCCTTGCGGGAGGTAACTGCTACAAAAGAAGTGCTAGACAGAGTGGACAGATGTCCTATGACCACCAAATGTGTGTGTGCAGATGGGGACTTCCCAGTGGTAAAGGAAGAATAAAGGAAAAAAACTTTTCTCCTACCTGACACAAAGCCTAGAGGCCACACACTGGTCCCATGCCCAACTGCATGAGCTTCACCATCAAACTGGGGTCACGCTGGCTGACAGGAGGTCCAGGAGCTCCCATTGGGAGCATCATGACCTGCACAGTAAAATCACACCTTGATTTTTTGGCATAGTCATTATGAAGCTCCTTGGTCAGGTCCCACGAGCACATGGGCCATCAGCCTCGGGTGCACCAGCACCCTTCATCTCTGCCCTCCTCACCATCCAGGATCTCCACCCCTGCGCTGAGCAGCACCTTTCCAAAAGACAAAGGCAACCCCAGATGTTGTGACCTCCAAATGCTGCCTTTACTTATGTTCAGCCACAGAGACCTCCTGCCCTCTGCATCCCTTCCCAACAGCAGGAAGGAAACATAAAGTCACCACTAGTGAAATCATCAAAATCTCTTGGAAGATCCTCAGGACATGAAACAGACACCACTTTTAGGGTCTGTTTGGGCAGGAAATGAGCTGGGTTTTAATCCATTCAACATGCATTCACACTCATTTGGGCAAGCGATAATTGTGAATATAAAGTCATACGGATAAAAACAACCCTCTGCAGAAGTGATGCAGAGTAAGGAACCTGCCATTGAGGACTTCAATGAGTACTAAATAAATAAAAAGTCATTACAGGCAGCAACACTACTTAAATACAGAGATTAACGAAACCATAAGAATTCACTTGAAGAAAGTCCCTGGTCCTGCAGCCCTTCCAGCCAGCCCATCATCCCAGCTACCCAAGAAACCAACTCTTTTACCTCCATGGCATAAAAAAGGCCGAGGGGGAGCAGTTTTGGCAGGACCAGGTCCTGGCCATGGTGAGCTGGAGGGTGGTTTTCCTGCAAGTTTTGGGTGTACTCAGCCAAAAGGACCAACCTGCAACTAAAAAGCATTCTGGGCTACCCTGCAGCCCTGCTCAGGTGCTCCCACTGCTCCCACTTATCCGTATGGTTCTTCAGGCTGGTGCTTGGGACGGGAACATCATTCACCTGCAGAATCATAGGATCAGAGAACGGTTAGAGTTGGAAGGGACCTTGAAGATCATCCAGTTCCAACCCTCCTGCCATGGGCAGGGACACCTCCCACCAGACCAGGTTGCTCAAAGCCCCATCCAGCCTGGACTTGAACACCTCCAGGGATGGGGCAGCCACAGCTTCTCTGGGCAACCTGCGCCAGGGTCTCACCACCCTCAGAGTGAAAAATTTCTTCCTAATGTTTAATCTAAACCTACCTTCTTCCAGTCTAAAGCCACTCCCCCTGGTCCTGTCACTACATGCCCTTGTAAAGAGTCCTTCCCCAGCTCTCCTGTAGGCCCCCTTTAGGGACTGGAAGGCTGCAATAAGATGTCCCCAGAGCCTTCTCTTCTCCAGGCTGAACATCCCCAACTCTCTCAGCCTCTCCTCACAGCAGAGGTGCTCCAGCCCTCGGATCATCTTTGTGGCCTCCTCTGGCCCCGCTCCAACAGCTCCGTGTCCTTCTGCTGTTGGCCCTCCCCCGAGCTGGAGGCAGCACTGCAGGGGGGTCTCGCCAGAACGCAGCAGAGGGGCAGAATCCCCCCCTCGCCCTGATGGCCACGCTGCTGGGGATGCAGCCCAGGATGGGGTTGGCCACCCGGGCTGCGATCGCACATTGCCGGCTCACGTTGAGCTTCTCATCCACCAACACCCCCAAGTCCTTCACCTCGGGGCTGCTCTGAATCCATCCCCTGCCCAAGCAGTATTTGTGCTTAAAGAAAGGGGGTTATTCTGTTTCTCTCTTAGCACCCAAAAGATGTCTTACGGGTTTTTTTCCCGGGTGGTGGTGTCTGGCTGTACCATGCCCAAACCTCCCTGCGCCGGCGGGGCTCGGGCATTAGATGGCAGCAGCGCTCAGGGATGGAGGGCCCTGGGCAGCCGCAGCCCCCCCGCCCCTTCCCCTGCGCCAGCCGAGGCCCTAATTACCGGCTTTAGGTCATTTCTGCAGACCAGAGGGTTTTGCTAGTATTGTGCGTTACAGGGCGGCAGCGAATATTGGACATCGGCAACGAATACGTAGGTATTTTGGAAAGAAGCTTTGGTTTGTCAGCGTTATCCCGGATGCGTTGCTGACGGTGGCCTCCAGAGCATCTTTGGGATTGATCCCAAAGCAGCTCTCCCTCCTTCCCACGCTGAGACTGGGAGAGAAGGGATTACTGCAGGAGCTTCAGGGTGGGAGACGGTGCTGAGCATGTGAGTGGTGGGGGCAGAGAGCTGGGAACAGCTCCCGCAGGTTCTCTCTCCACCGATCCATAAAGACATGCAAGGTCACCTCCTTGCTCCACCGAGAGGTCATCTGCTGAAAAAAAACCACAGAAAAAGATCACTTTTGACAGCACAAATTAGGGTCAACATGCAGTTTGGGGTGGGGGGGTGCAAGGGAGAGGGCATTGGGACACCCTGCTTGACTTTTGGAAGAAATTTGCGGGAGCAAAAGCAATGTTCTACCTCCAGGCATGATTTTGGGCTAAGCAGTCGGGATCCCACAGCGTTCTGGTATCACCAGCACTGACACCGCACAAGTACCCTCATCCCCAGAGACATCAACGGCAGCAAAAACAAGTAATTCCCTTAAACCAACCGGCCAAAGAGGGATCCTCTGCAAGGTCTCAGGTGTGAGTTAGGAAAGCCCCACAGCTTCATGGATGGTGTTCAGGAGATGCTGGGGGTCCTTTTCCCTGGGGTAGGGTGCTCAGCCTGCAGCAGCAGGGATGTGGCCACCAGCCCGGGGTGACAGCGGGGTGATGTTCAGCCACTGCACCATCCAAAGCATTGGAGCGTGGCCCAGCTGCTGGGAACCGGCTGTAGACTGCAATGCAGTCCTCTGCCAATGAGCACCTTCAGCCCAGTGCCCAACCCCGCTGGGCAGGAGTCGGAGAGCAGCCGTTTAATGGGGATTTTTATAAACAACGATAATTTCAGCCCTAGCTCCTTGATTTTGTTCCCATCAGGAACAGACCACTACTTCATAAAAAAAATGGAGAAGGAAAAAAAGCTTCTTTGCTGTTGCTGCAGCAAATTCATGGACGCATGAGGGGACTTGTAAAGCACAGTGTTTATTTTTTTATCCGACATATCCACTTGCTCAGTCTCACGTTGTCTTATCTACCATCCCGATAAGAACCCCCGAGAAAAACCCAGCAGAGAAATTAGCAATCAAGAGCTGTTTTATCAGGTCAGTGTGACAAACACGGGGACAGAGAGCAGCGTGTCCTTTGGCCCCTTGGCGATAGGGGTGCCTGGAAACCAAAGGGCTGTTTTACAACACAGGTTTCAGAAAGATAACACAGCTTTGGGGTGGTTTTGTTTTTATCCCAGTACCACTTCTGCAAACGCCCAGCACACCCATACTCACACCCTGCGGGGAGCGGCCGGCTCGAGCCCTGGTGACTGGAAGGTGCTTGACCATGAAGTGACTCTAGAAAGTCTTTGCTTCAGCTTTTTTTTTTTTTTTTTTTGGCTGAACCTTCAGCTGGTTTTGGTCCAGAGCCCAAGCAAAGATGCTGATCCCGACCTACACTACCGACACGGCAGCACATGGAGCCACCCAGATGCCCCCTGTAAGCAGCATCCCCCCCAAATCTCTTCTCTGCAAACACAAAGCCCTCATAGGAAAAAACCCACAACAGACTGGAGATTCTACAGAGAAAACCACAGATGAGCTGACCGTGGTCTCCAAACCTGGGCAACAGCCCTTTGTCGGGCCAGTTCGGGGTCTGGCACCATGCCCAATGGGGTAAAAACAGGTAACATGATGTGATGACCTAACATTAGCAGGATATGGAGGTAAGCAAGTTAACTGGATCAATATTATCCAAATTTCTATTAAAAAAAAAAAAAAGAAAAAGAAAAAGATTGCCTATAACCTTCGGCTATAACCTTTCTGCGTCTCGCTGATGAGATTCAGCAGCCTTCCTGCCAAGAAGGAGGCGCAGGACTTGCCAAGCGCTATCGAGCAGCGTGCCCTCATGACTCAGGGGGATTTCGTGCCTTATCACATGTGCACTGCAGTGATTTCCACCGTCGGGAGGGGGGAAGCAGGAGGTCACATTCACAAATGTTGTGAAAAAATTCCTTAATTACTCCCCCAAGGGCTGCTTCGGAGCTACTGGAGGGCCAAAAGCGGGATTGAAAAGGTTCATTAAGGAAGTTGGCAGACAGATGTGCCCGAATCACGGAGTCGCAATATGGTCCCTGACCTTAAAACAGGGAACCTGACCACCATGTAATGAAAGCGGAGGATGGAAGAGCTTTAAACCAGTCCTTCTCATCAAGCGTTGTGAGGGAGGCAGCCGTAGCGAGGAAGATGCTGTCTTGAAATGCAGATTTTTATTTTTTTTTTTCCGGCTGGGGATTTTGCTCCGTGCAACATGCAGCAATGCCAAGAGAGGGCAGCCCAAGCCGCCACATCACCGCCTGCCTTTCCCAAATCTGTACACCAAGCTATTAGGATGCTGTGAGCAAGCAGGAAAAAAAAAAAAAAGAAAAAAAAATAATAAAAAAGGCATTTCCAGCTTAAAATCCCAGATGCAAAACTCCTGGGAGAGAAAATACAGGGGGAAGCCAGAAGGAGACCTCAACTTTGGAGGGATGGAGAGGCTGAAGCCCTTAGGTTGCAAACTGCCTGTGGGCAAGAACATTTTAAAAGCTGTGGGGTTGATCCATATCCTGATAATAAAGGGACCGTGAGGGGGACAGGAGCAGAAGCGCCCCGATGCAGCTGCTGCATTCACCCCATGCGAGGGAAGATGAACCAAGGCCCCAGGGATTCAGGTGCTCCGATGCTTTGTTTTCAAAATGTTTTTAGGGAAAAAAAAAGAAGGGAAAATTTCCTACCCAGGGTGTAAATCAGGTTCACATGCCCATGGGAGAAGGTCTCAAGTATCTCGCCCCTTGGAAAGGAGGGGGGGCAGTGATTTTTCACGCCGGCGGTTGGGATTTCAGTCTCCCCCGAGCCCATAAAAGGCCTCATCCTCACAGAAAGAGGCGGCTTTGCACATTTCCAGAGTCTTTAATAAATAGTGACAATAAAACCAGCGGAGATAGGGTAATGGACCGTGTCCGTGTGCGAACATGGCTTGGGGGCATTTCCAAGCAAGCGGCTTTAGCTCCAGCAGCCCTAATTGTGGGGGAGAAGCAGGTGGGGTGCAGCGCGCTCCCCAGGCGATTCAAAACGTGTATTATTCCCAGCCCCGAAACACTGAGCTCCTTTCTTCCATTTCAATGCAGATTTGGGCAGTCTTAGAAAGGGAGCATGTGTGGCTCGGGGGAAGAGAATAGCACCTCCCAAGCTATTGCTCCCCGAGGGGTTGGGGAAGGGTTTTTATCCCTGTTCGTGGCACTGGATATTTTCCTTTCTGAAAAAGAACAAAACCACGAGACCACTTTTTTTTTTTTTTTCTTTTTTTTCTTTTTTTTTTTCCCTGGGCTACATCCAAGCCAGCGCTCGGAGATGGGGCGGGTGAAAACCCAAGCCATCGAGACAAGGATCTGCCCCTGAAGTGTCTGAATTTTACACGGACAAAGTAAATTAATCAGGAAGAAAACAATCACCCAGTGAATTCCCCCGACGTGTTGTACCAATTTAAAGCAATGTTAATGTTGATTTATTGATTTGGAAAGGTACTTACATTTATAAAAGCAGCAAGGGCTTGTCTATAGTGCCAATAATGTAACACAGACCTGCTGGCTCTAATCCTGCGAGTCCCTTATCAGCGTGTAAAATTCACCATGTGAGAAGGATGCAAAGGGGTAAAAAAAAAAAAAAAAAACAGGAAACTTTATTTTTCCTGGGAAAAAAAAAAGAAAAAAGAAAGAAAAGGAGGCTAAGCCACGTTTCCAGTAAAGGCCAAGATACTGTATAACAAGCCAACTATCCTGCAAAGAGCCAAGGAGTTAACTGGGCTGGAAATAAAGCCAGCTACGGGATGGAGCAGCGAGATCACTGACACATCTGAGGCTCAGGGATCGGTTACGTGAACAACACTATAAATCCCTCAAATAGCCAGTGAATTCCCCCGACGTGTTGTACCAATTTAAAGCAATGTTAATGTTGATTTATTGATTTGGAAAGGTACTTACATTTATAAAAGCAGCAAGGGCTTGTCTATAGTGCCAATAATGTAACACAGACCTGCTGGCTCTAATCCTGCGAGTCCCTTATCAGCGTGTAAAATTCACCATGTGAGAAGGATGCAAAGGGGTAAAAAAAAAAAAAAAAAAAACAGGAAACTTTATTTTTCCTGGGAAAAAAAAAAGAAAAAAGAAAGAAAAGGAGGCTAAGCCACGTTTCCAGTAAAGGCCAAGATACTGTATAACAAGCCAACTATCCTGCAAAGAGCCAAGGAGTTAACTGGGCTGGAAATAAAGCAGCTATCGGGATGGAGCAGCGAGATCACTGACACATCTGAGGCTCAGGGATCGGTTACGTGAACAACACTATAAATCCCTCAAATAGCCCCAGAAGCAAAGGATGGTTCCCACAGGGATTCAGCCGAGCAGCTGGAAACAGAGAGTATTTCCCAGGCGTTCCCGGCAGGAAAGGTGGGAGCACAGTTTATAGGGATGTCTTGGTATCGTGCGAGGGATGATGCTTTAGGGCTGGCTGAATAAGAGCCCAGAGGATGTATGAATAAACCTGGAACGATTTTCCCCAAATCCTGGGGTTTTCTCTGTGTGCGTTTAATGGGAGAATTTGGTTTCTGCAAAGGCCCGAGGGTCAGAGTCGGCAAAAAAAAAAAAAGAGACTTTTCAGTAAGAAGGGCTTTTCAGGCACGGGTTTACTCTGGGCAGCTCGACAAAGCATCATGCCAAGTGAGAAAAGGTTTCAGGAGGAAAAAAGCTGAGAGATGCTGGATGCCAAGAGCCTGGCAGCGGCCATGGACAGACGTCCCTGGGGACACCGTGGGACAGGGCTGGCCATAGCTTTTTCTCAGGTCCCCGCAGCTCCCTCTGCTTGGTGGCTGGTCCAGAAGAGATTCATCAATGGGACAGAGGCAGGAGGAAAATCCCGTTACTACACAGCAAAGGCAGACCAATATCCTGCTCTGGGCTTGCTGTTAGGAGAGATGTGGGAATAAAGACCTTTTTCAGAGCAGGAGGCAGAAAATAAATAATTTCTTATGGATCCAGCACAGCCCAGGTCAAATAGGCAGTGCAGAAAGGACTTGCTTGTTCAAGAAAATCCATATAAGCTCCCCCCAGTTTGATCAAACTCCTCACTGGCTTTTCAAAGGAAGGGGGAAATTGAGCTTCTTGCACAAATTCTGCCCTTGGGATGATTCCAGGCTGGACCAACCCAGAGAGGATAGAAAAGCAAGAAAAAACAGTCAGTTTTCTCAGCCTGGACATCCTCCTTTTGCATCCCATGCAGCTTCTGGATGGAACCCCATGTCCCCCCCTGCTCAATTACATCCCTGGATGATGGGGATACCCCATCTGTGGTGGAAAAGAGAGAGGTTGCTCTCTCAGCAGACAAATTATCCACAAATTGTACAAGCTGCAGAGGTTGTTTCAGTTACTAAATGATTAAAGCATCTAATCTCTGGAGCCATGAGGACGAATATGGTTTGAAAAATGGGATATCTGGGGAGGGGAGAGGGCTCCTCCGGCATCTCTCCGGGGGCTGAGCCATAGGGGCCCTCCGAAAGAGCCCCAGATAAGTAAGACATCATTAATAAATCAATGACAGGGAAATGAAAATGGAAGTAGATGAATCAGCGAGCTGATCGGGTCACAGATGAAAAATAGCACATCTGCTGCCGCTTTCAGTGCATTAACAAATAAGGCCACTGGCTCAGACACACTAATGCTTGGAATAATGAAGCTTCAAGACCGATTAGAGCATAAATCACTTTTTTAAAAACGTAGCGGGTCCCTCCCTGACCATCGGGAGACGTATTTGCTGTATCCCACGCGTTCCCGGCAGCTGCCGGCTGGTGCAGCGGGCAACGCCACTGCCCCGTTCTGCTCCCGGTTTCCATGAGGTGGACTCCTACCAGCTGAAAGCACCGAGCCACAGCTAATCCATACATTAAACCCACGTCAAAAATCCCCTGCGACCACCACAGCAACCCGCTCGCCGGCTGGATGGGACCCAAGCGCCTTCTCCTCTTCCTTTCCTGCTTGCACTGATTTGGGGGTTTTATTTGGATTGAAGAGCGCAGCAACCGCAGGCTGCAAAATTATCCGCTCTGTGTTAGCAGTTTGGATTTTGGGAAGGGAGGCAAAGCGACTTTTGCCTGCACACATAAAAAAAGCAGAGAGCTGGGAGCAGTCCTGGCTGTTATCCCCCCCGGGTTTTCCCTGGGGACACTGGGTTTGGGTGCAGGGACAGGAGGGTGACACACGCTACGTATCGCACGTGGCGAACTGACGCTGCGCAGCCACAGCTCACAAACTCCTACATTTTTCATCCTTCTCCCTATTCATATTTCCCCATCTCCCCGCTATCGATCACAGTGCCACAGCCCCCTGCCCCAAAAGCCCCCCCCCAGCTCATCCATCAGCTTCGCACCAGCCGCCCTACCAAAAACCAGCCTCCGAGCGTGTTTTGGGGACACAAACCCACAGATGCCGGCACCGTCCGGACACCCACACCACGACCCATGGATGCGGCCAGGGGGTCTCCCCTCCTGGCTGCTCCCCAATTTCTCCCTGCGCATCCCCACCTCCTCCATCCCCTTCCCCGGACGCCGTTCGCGGTCACTCGCACGCAAATGAGGAGATCTATAAGCTAATCAAGCTACTTCCCCTCTGGGCTTGATAGAGAGACAGATCGTTATTGGTGTTTCTATTTTTAAATACACGAGAATTGTCGGGATATTATAGCAATAGGGTCATCTGTGTCCCCGGCGTCACCGAGTCGTGACCCCCATTATCAGCGATGGGGGCGCGTAAAGAGAGGCACAGCCTGTACGGGGAAATTCAGCACCCAAAATATCGATGGGAAGAGGCGGTTCTTCAGCCCCGGAGGACAACTGGCGTGGACAACTAATGAGGCTGTTAAAAATAAAAAGGGAAAAGAGAAAAAGAGAAGCCCCAGGCTCCTGGCATGGGGGGCTCCGGCACGGAGCACCGAGCTGCATCGCCCCCCGTCCCACCTGGGGACACGCTGGGGCTGACCTTGGGGCTCATCCTGACATCGAGCTCCTCCGCTCAGCCCCGACGTGAGGAGACAGCGTGGCATTCCCAAAAATTATTATTATTCCGCAGCGGCAGCCGCACCACCTGCCCGTAAAAACAGCTTTTGCCTTTCCAGCCTGGTTAAATCACATTTAACCGAGGGCAGCTCTCTGCTCGGGGGTCGGGGGGAGCCGCGCTCCGCAGCCGCGTGCGGGATTATTGTAGGACAAGATTACAGAGCCATTACGACTTCATACGCCGCCGCTATCCAGTTACTTAAGTACAAATGCCTCTCCTGCGCGCCGAACTGCAACCCCCGGTCCTACCAGCAAGTACCATTCTGCAGGCTGATTGCTGCGGGTTGAAAGCAAACTGGAATTATCAATTTGCGGGGAAGGCTGGAAGGGCCAACGTGGCCGCGGGATGGGGATGGCAGTGGAACGATGTCGGGCTGGATGGGGGTTTGCAAGGGGACGGTTTAAGATGAGGCGGCGGCGAAGAGCTGCCGGGGAATATCAGGGAGTTCCTCATCCTGAATGAAGAGTTCTGCTTTCACTGCGAGATGCTCTATTTATTCCAGCGGCAGCTGCCGCCGTTGGTATTCATACTAGAAGGCAAAGGACCAGCCAGCTACGTTCACTCATTAGGAAAAGCGTCGCGAAGGAGCCTGCTCGGGCTGATATTACCTGTTTGCAAGTGATATTAATCACTGAAGCAAAAACTAATTAAGTGGTTCACTAGTTTTCCCTTTCCCTTTGACGGCAACCCTGGGCCTGATGGGCAGGGAGATGCGCTCTGCCATCGCGGTGGCATAAAATGCTTCCTCCTTCCAAAAAGGACAGGTCGAAGTGATTTAAGGCGAGCCTGGAAGAGCTGCAGGACCATCACAGGGTTCATCTGTCAAACCCAAACCTCGGCTGTGATTGACCAGGAGATTTGCACCCGGAGCTGAAGGGGGTTTGCACATCACGAGCCTCCAAAGTGAAGCTGCGTGTTGGTGTGAGATATCGGGGCTGTGCAAAGGGGTCTGAGAAGGGGAAAGACCCCTGTGCCCCTTCCCCACCACTGGCTCCGCTTTGGGGGAACCCCTGAAACATCCTCCCTGCATCCTCTGCCCCGGTCAGAGGGGGTTCAGCTTACATGCACCCCAGGGCAACAACTCTGGCAGCTCCACGGCACCCGGGCGCACGCTTACATTTTCTTTTTTTGGAGGAGAAAAAGTAAAATTCATATTTTTTTAAAGGTCATTACAGACACTCATCTTAGGGCGACATGACTGCTCTTCTGAATTTTTTAGAGGCGCGCTTTCACGTCGGGAAGTGTTTAAAAATGCAAGTTTTGACCTAAAAAGGGCACCTTGGGTGTGCTTTCCAAAAAAAAAATATGTCTGTCCTTCGAGTCCAGAAGACCCCTCTGCTTGGCTGGTGCGGCAGGGCAGGGTGCGTACGGCACAGCTCGGGGCTGCTAACGGGGAGCCCCTGCAAAGCGAGGGAAACTGAAAGGGGAGAAAGAAAGGGAAAGGGGAGAAAGGAAAAAAAGGGGAGAAAGGAAAAAAAGGGGAGAAAGGAAAAAAAGGGGAGAAAGGAAAAAAAGGGGAGAAAGGAAAAAAGGGGAGAAAGAAAGGGAAAGGGGAGAAAGGAAAAAAAGGGGAGAAAGGAAAAAAAGGGGAGAAAGGAAAAAAAGGGGAGAAAGGAAAAAAAGGGGAGAAAGGAAAAGGAAAGGGAAGAAAAGAAAAGGAAAGGGAAGAAAAGAAAAGGAAAGGGAAGAAAAGAAAAGGAAATAAAAAGAAAAGGGGAAGAGAAAGGGAAAAAAAAGGAACAATGAAAAGGACAAAAGGAAAAAGAGAAAAGAAAAAGGAGAAAAGGATAAGCTTTGCAGAGAGGGACCTGGGAGCCGTGGTAGACAAGAAGTTGCCCATGAGCCAGCAGTGTGCCTTGGTGGCCAAGAGGGCCAATGCTATCCTGGGGTGCATTAAAAAGAGTGTGGCCAGCAGGTGGAAGTAGTTCATCCTCCCTCTCGACTGTGCCCTGCTGGGGCCACATCTGCAGTACCATGTCCAGTTCTGGGCTCCCCAGCTCAAGAAAACAAGGAACTACTGAAGAGAGTCCAGCGGAGGGCTACGAAGGTGATCAAGGTACTGGAGAGTCTCTCTGGTGAGGAAAGGCTGAGAGCCCTGGGGCTGTTCAGGCTGGAGAAGGGAAGACTGAGAGGGGATATCATCAACGCTTATCAATATATCAAGGGCGGCTGTCAAGAGGATGGGGCCAGACTCTTGTCAGTGGTGCCCAGTGACAGGACAAGGGGCAACGGGCACAAACTGGAACACAGGAAATTTCATCTCAACATGAGGAGAAACTTCTTAACTTTGATGGTCCCATAGCGCTGGAACAGACTGCCTGCCTGGAGAGGTTGTGGAGTCTCCTTCTCTGGAGATGTTCAAACCCCACCTGGATATGTTCCTGTGCAACCTGCTCTGGGTGACCCTGCTCTGGCAAGGGGGTTGGACTGGGTGATCTCCAGAGGTCCCTTTCAACCCCTGCCAGCTTGGGATTTTGTGAGAAAAGGAGGAGGAAAAAAGGAGGAGGAAAACAGGAGGAGGAAAAAAGGAGGAGGAAAACAGGAGGAGGAAAAAAGGAGGAGGAAAACAGGAGGAGGAAAAAAGGAGGAGGAAAAAGGGAGAAAAAACAAAGGGGAAAAAACGGAAAAAACCACAGGGAAAAAAAACACAGGAAAAAAAAAAACAGGAAAAAAACGGGAGAAAAAAGGAAGAAAAAAGGGAGAAGGCTCAAACATTTTGCCATCCTGGAAACAAGGCAAGAGTGGGAGCAGCAACAGGGACCGCCAGGGCTGAGCAGGAGCAGTGCGCCTCGAGTCACCTCTGAGCACTCGCCGAGGAGCAAACCAAGAGCGCTGCTGATTAAGTGGGTTAATTCCCACCCCGGAATGATTATTTTATCGCGGCGGCGCTCCTCGGCGAGGCACGGGCCTTTCCTCCGCCGGCTGCTCCCCAACCTGCCTGTGCCAGCGACAGCCTTCCCCCAAAGTGCTCCCAATGTAGGTCAGAGCCACGCTTTAAACATCTTTCAATATTAAACAAAACTAACACGGCGCGAATAACACATCTTGGGGAGGGGGTGGGGTGGGGTGAGGCGGTTCTGCTCCCATCCATCCGCTTTGTGGGAAAGGCAGCCTTGAAAAAAACAGGGATAAAAGGCTCTGGTGCTACCGGGGTGTCAATTCTGGCAGAGCCCGAAGCAATGAAGATCTGCCCTGCTAATATTTGAAGGCACTCGCATGATATATTGCTCAGCCTCGTGCCGTATGACGGTGGTTTTGTGTCAACGCTGGAAAAACCCAAGAGTTTGCTTTCTGTTTGAGCTCCACGGGTTGAAGGAAGGGTCTGTGTTTTCCCCGGCGAGGGAGGATGCAGAGCCATCTCTCCATCCAAAGCTTTACATCGCCACTTTCCCATTAACACAAGCGTGATGGATCCCGTGCCGCCAAACCCATCTGATGGGACCATGATGGGTCCCAGCATGGCAGGCAGGAGGAACCCCCATGTCTCCAGGGAGCAACACAGGATTTGGGGACCATTGCCCACAGGGGAAAAGCAGCAGTGCCCTGTATCCATGAGCAATTGCCCTGAAATTGCCGTTGCGGGGCTGCTGGCGAGCGCTGTCGGTGTCTCCAAGGTTGGGGTTTGCGAAGGAGATGGCACTCGGTTCGGCTCCCGCCCGGCTTCGCCGCTCCATGCCCGCTCTCTTCCATGCCGGCTGCAAAAGCGCCTGTCGAAAGGGGTTTCAGACCCGATAAATCCAACCTCAATTTAGTGCCTGTTACACTCCACAGGGAGAAGGACGCCCCTGTCCAGAAAAATGCACTCGCTGATTTTCATCCTTTTGATTTATAGAGCTTCTAGTTTAAGAGATGTTCCTCTCCTCTCCAAACGAAGCAGACGCTGACAGCTCCATCCATCACCCAGGCTGTCAGAGGCCCAGTGCTTTAAATAAGCTATTAAAGTGAGATCTAGCTGGTTAACAGTCATAACAGACCAGAAATCAAAGAATTTAGTTACTTCAGTGCCCAGTGAAATTAATTTCCTTTTAATGACCGGGGACCGGAGGGAGAGATCGCTCCAGTCTGGGAGTCGCAAAGATATTTCTGACCCCAGCGGTGGCCGGAGCATCAGCTATAAGCACCTGCCCGCGCTTGCTCTGGAGGGGAAATCTGTCTTCGTTACCGATGGCAAAGCCTAATTAATGGTCTCAAACACGCACGGAGCTTGGCTGGGTGAAGGAGGCGGCAGCGCTTTCCCTGGCAGATCTTGGGGACCCCTCCGTGACCCACCGGGGATGCGCCAGGGTGAGAAACAGGTATAAATTGAAATGAGACACGTACAACTTAGCAACTTCAGATAACTTCTGTTATATATTAACATTACCTATTCTGCTTTTTGGTTCCCTAAAGTAGATGGATTTACTATAGATTTTATAGATTACTTATAAAATGCATGTTGCAACGGATGTTAAGGATGAAAGTTTTCTTGTATAATTAACCCTTGAACTTGTTTTGGTAAGCCTTAAAATGATAACGTTAAGATAATTAGTGCTGTTATCCGAAGTTTATTGCATATGTGTGACTAAAGAAAGAAACATGATCTAAGTGTGATTATCTAAGGAAAAGTCCTACAGAAGATTGAAATTGAGCCTAGTAACTGTAATTATCTAAAAGGAAGTCTATTACTGTATGATAAAGCTGTCAAAATAATGATTGGGGGCTGCTACAAATCACGCAGAAGATCAATAAACTAATCCTGTGTCATAGCTTGAGAATTGAGAAATGGTATTTTGACCTTAATTCAGGACGGGGCCATTCAAAACATATTTAATAAACGGGTTCTGGTACTTCTTAATTAAAAATTAAAACTACTCCTGGGCTGGGCTGGGACCATGGTGGGGCCAGGTCCCACTGTGCTCTTGCCCAGCAAAGCCCAGCACATCCCAAAAGCAACCAATGTTGGCGGCGACATAACACGTTCCTCAGCGTTTTGTTTTCCTCCCAGCTCCCCGCAGGAAAATCCCAGCACTTTGTCTTTTTTAGTGAGCCCGGCGTCCTTGTCATCTTTTCCCTTTCGATTTCCACCAGCCCATTTCATCCCTTCCCACCCCACCATCTGTCTTGTCCACCTTCGTGCCTTAATCCAATCTCCCGGCTCATATCACCTTGCCTCCGTGCCGCGGCTGATTTATTTTGGAGCAGCCGGTTTCTGCCCCAGGTGGGTCGGGATACCTGGAAATGGGCTCAGATTTAATTTCCAGACCCGGGAGGGGACCCAGGGGGGTTTGCTGGAGATGTCCGGTGTGTCGAGACACACCACGAGGGGGAAATCTGGACCACGTCCCCATGCTTATGCCTCTGGATAATTAATGGCCACCACTGCCTTGCGGGAAAACCTGCTCTAACCCCCCTGCTCGGCTTTAAACCACCCACCAAAACAAACTGCTTTGCCTTTACAGCATTTTTTACCCCAGCCTGGCTGGTGAGTACTGGTTCCCAGCCATTAACCCACTGCTTTTCAGCAGCAGAGACAGCTCGCTCGCCGCTCGGTGAATATTTAATTCCTCCAGGGCTGCAAAGCCCCATCTGAGCTGGTCCTGTTGGCCACAGCTGTGCTGGTGTGTTGGGGCAGGGGATGCCATCACCCCACAGTTAAATGCACGAGTGGTGGTGTGTCCCCAGCCCAAACGCCCGGAGGTTTGGTTTTACAGGCACAGACCCACAAAAGCTCTTTTTGTTATATCCACAGGGGAATACTTGGCTCCGCAGCCTCCGTTCCCAGCCCAGCAGAAGGTGGAGGGCACAGCGCTGTGGGATGCTGCCTCGCCCTGGGGCTAAATACAGGAGAAAGCCCTCATGTCCCCTCCCCGGGGACCCGCTGTGCTGCCTCAGGGGTGGGGGAGCTCACTGGGCTGTGGAGGTCATGCTAACACAAATTTAGTAAGAAGTCTCTCGTGAGACCCCACCTAGAGCACTGCGTCCAGTTCTGGAGCCCCCAACGTAAGAAGGACATGGACCTGTTAGAGCAGGTCCAGAGGAGGCCACAAAGATTATCGGAGGGCTGGAGCACCTCTGCTGTGAGGGCAGGCTGAGAGAGTTGGGGGTGTTCAGCCTGGAGAAGAGAAGGCTCCGGGGAGACCTTATTGCGGCCTTCCAGTCCCTAAAGGGGCTCCAGGAGAGCTGGGGAGGGACTCTTTACAAGGGCATGAAGTGATAGGACAAGGGGGATTGGCTTCAAACTGGAAGAAGGTAGGTTTAGATTAAACATTAGGAAGAAATTTTTCACTGTAAGGGTGGTGAGACACTGGCCCAGACTGCCCATGGAAGCTGTGCCTGCCCCATCCCTGGAGGTGTTCAAGGCCAGGCTGGATGGGGCTTTGAGCAACCTGGGCTGGTGGGAGGTGTCCCTGCCCATGGCAGGGGGGTTGGAACCAGATGATCTTCAAGGTCCCTTCCAACCCAAACCATTCTATGATTCTGCAATTCTAAGAGGCTACTTTTGGCAACCAGCAAGGACTGCATTATCTCCCCATTGCTCCCTTGCATTGCCATCAGGGCATGGCCACCCTCCTGTCACTGCCCACGCTCATGGGGACAAGGCCATGGTGACCACAGGTGAGGATGGTGGCTGAGCCCCCACTTTGGGGTGGGGGATTTTCTACCTTCGGATGAATTTATGAAGCATCCGTGCAGCGAGCAGAGGCCCTGGGGAAGGAGGTGGCCAAGGGGACCCCTTCTACACACTGACCCCATGGGACAAGGTATGGCCGTGCCACGGCCAGGGACCACCTCTGGCCCTCATAGGAGCCTCCACCTCCATCAAACCAACTGCACCGAAAAGCATCCAGGGCTTTCGCCATTGATTGCACCAAAAGCAGAGCTTGCCCAGAGCTGCTCACCTCCAGGAGCTGTCTTCTCTGCAGAGCAGCAGCCGCTTCATGATCAATTGGCCTTAAACGCATAACTTATTCCTTGGGATTCTTCCTCCCACGTGGGCAGGAGCGGCCCAGGCTGCTGCGATCCCACACACTCGGGCAAAGCTAAACACCACCGGCCCCGCAAGAAGGAGGGGCGAAACGGAGCAGTGGAAAGGATTTGGGAGGAAGGACACTGCCAGGTCTGCAGCGGTAAATTCCCCCTCCCTTTGCCCCACGTTGGGAAACGATGTTTGTTAGTCAGGGGATTGGCTCCCCCTCAGCGTTAATTATATTGTTATCTCTTGCGCTCTTCCTCGGCGGCTGGTTTTGCAGCGAGCAAGGGAAGTCGTGTCCTTGCCAGAATTAGAGGGGACACGGGGCCCTGGATGCCTTGAAATGAGTTTGTAAACAGGGATTTTGCTGGCATTTGCTGTCATCCAGGTAACGCTTCTAGGCAAAGAGTCCAGCCCAGACCTGCTGCCTCACACCAGCATCCCAGTCCCTTTAATACCCCAAAAAAAGCGGTTTTCCTCCCTCTGCTCCCACAACGGTTTATTCCCCTCCCGTACGTGACCAGTGCCATCCTGCAGACACACGCAGCCGGATCAAGGAGCTCCTGGGGATTACAACCAGGCCACCAAGAAAAGAGAAAAAGGTTGGTTGAATCCAGCTCGGGTCCCGGATGGGGTTTATCATGCGGCCCCGGGAAGGTTTGCGCGGGCACGAGCAGGCTGGTGCTGGGCAAGAACAGGCTTAGTGCAAAGCAACCGCAAAAATACAGCTTCATTTACCCTGGCACTAAAGCTCACCCGAGATTAGGGAAGAAACAAGACGTGAGGATAATCCAAGTCTACCAATATCTCTTGTTATAACCATAGAAATCTAATTACAGGTGAGCAGGAGCATCGCGGGTGCCGGGACCGCATCCTGCCCTTTCCCATCTGCCGGGGGAGACGTGGAGCACGGTGTTCTCAGGGACTGTCTTGCTCTGCTGTTCGCTGTATCAAAAAGAAAAAAGTAAAATAATAATAATAAAAAAATAATCAAGGTTACAGCACGAGGGCAAACAGCTCCTTTTGGGCAAGGAGACAGGGTGAAGGGAGGGGTCGTGTGCGGCGATGGGGAGCGCGCCCGGCACCGAGGGAAGCTCAGGCAGACAGTGATGAATGGGCAGGGCGATGAAAAGATACAGCCGTATTTATTACCACTGGTCATTTCTGACAGCAGAATGTTAATAAGAATACTAATAGTCAATATTTCTTCGGGAGAGGCTTCATCCATTTTTAGCAGCTTGCTGGAGCACAGTAGATGAGTTTCTTATGGGCTGTTTCTTGCGGCTGCCGACATGATGCGATGAAATCTGAGCTCCTCGAGCGACGGCACAGTGCAGTGGCACAACTTTATTGGGCTTTCACAAATCCAATTTTAGTGTGTCCAATATTGTGAGTTGATTAAACCTGATTTGAATCGACAAACGTCCGGGAGGGTGGGTGGTAGCTTACTGTGAAAGAAGGGAGAGAGTTTAATAAACAGGCTTGGGAGATAAAAATCTACTTTTATTCCAATAAAACTCCCGTGTCAGAAAGCTGATGGTAGCATGAAGGGTAAGAGAGAGAGAAGAAAAAAAAAAAAAAGCCGATGAAGACTCAAAAATGCTGAGAGTACAAGAGATTAAAATAGAAAAGCAGCCAGGATGGCAGTGTCTGGGTGCAGGACTCGTGGGCAGAGTTTGGGGACGAAGTGCAGAGCAGGGGGTGGTGGAGGAAAGCCCATACCATCATGAACCAAAACCACCCTCAAAGCAGTATGCCGGCTCCTCGCCGTGGTCGGGGAAGGGTTGACCCCGGGAGGGAACAGCCTCTGTTGAGCTCAGGTCAAGATCAGCCTTCCCTTCCACCTGTAGAAAGCCAGCTGGGCCCAAAGAGGGGCTGCTTTTTTGGTTTAAGGTGATGGACCACAGCACCCGGGGCACTGCCGATGCTGTGGGAGAGCCCGAGAGGGCAAAAGGGAAACGCAGGTGCCCTCCGCTCCTGTCCTGCACCTTCATCCAGCCTCGCTCAGGGCCGGGATGCAGCTCTTGGGATGCTGGGCATCAATTCCTGCCTCCCAAAACCCAGCTCATCTCTCACCTCCTTCCCGGTGCAGCTGTCTGGCATCAGAAAATTGTGTATCCCCCACCAAGACGTGCCCTCCCCGGTCCCCAGGAGAGGACAGGGTGCCCGGCCACCCCTCACGGCAATCCCCACACCCCCGCATCAGCCCTAAAAGCCTTTGGTTCCTGCAGGTTAAACAGCCTGAGCTGGGAAGATCCCCAGCCGGCTCCTGCCTTGCATTTGTACTCCCCTTCCCATAAACCCAGAAATCCTTCACCGCTCAGAGCCTCGCCTGCATATTAACCAGCAGCGGTCAGTGCGTTATAAATTCCCCGCATCCCTCTCCGGTAGAGCTGTTTGGGGCTGTCAGAGCTGTATGTAAAACCTTCCCCCCATGATTTGGATCGAGAGGGGGTGGTGAGGGGAGATTAAGTACAGAGTGCTCTGTGATAGTCTCTTTCAACAGCTGCCCAAAAACTGCGGGGTCCAGGCGACCCCCTGCTCTGCATCACTCGCACCTCGAAACCCGCCGCGAGGGTGGGATACGGGGAATGCGCTGCGCCGCGCCACCGCGCGAGGCTGAACCTGTGAAATGCCATACCTGGAGGGGGAGGAAGGAGCAGATCAGAGCCCCAGCTCCTGCCAGAGCCTGGCATCGAGCGGCTTTTACTGCCCGGCAAAAATATATATCCTCCTGTCCTCTGCAGCTGCGGGAGTCCTTATTATTCAGCCTGCATCCGTGCCGATGGCTCTCTCCCAGGCAGCTAAAGATCACAGCCAGGGCTGCTCAGGATGGTCGCTGGGACTTTTTTTTTTTTTCTTCTTCTTCATAAGGAATATGTTGTCAAAACCTACAGGCTTTTTGCAAAAGGTTTAGAAGAATTTTACAGCCGGGGAGTGAAGATATAAGCTGTTATTCCCGCTCGTCCTAGAGAGACGATGGGCAGACACGGAATCAGGCTCCGAGACGATGTTCACAGCTGTTTTAACAAAAGCAAAGCGCGAACTTCAACCAGCATCCCCCACCGGGCCAGGAAATATTTGGCTTTCCCCAAATTTCTCTGCCTCAACACCAGGTATGAACAAAGAGGAGGCATTTGGCTGCCTCCCCATCCCCTGGTCTCTGGGATTTGGGCATCCTACACAAAACCCCCCAGCATGTTTGCTAAGAAGGCATTTTGGGGGTGCGTGGGGGTCCCATCCCCCCGGCACCTGGCAAACTGGTGCATCGTCCCCCACCAGGCAAGCCCAGCAGCATCCCAGCCCGGCTGCTTGCAATCCCACCTCTGCCCACATTTCAATTAAATGGGAACATGAAGTACCTTGCATTAACCACAAAAATCCTGGTTACGTTGGATTTTGGTCTCTTTTGAAAAAGACGGCAGCTTTAGCAGGGGCAGATAAGGCAAAGCTCAGTATCTGCTGTAAAAGTTGCCTCCTGAGGGGCGGCCAGCCCTCGCCCCACGGCTCCCCGCCGTCCCTGGCTCCTCTCCAGCCCTGCAGCTCCATCTGGGCAGCTACCGAGGAACCCGGGGCAGCAACATGCTGCATCTTCTCCTTTGACCCATGTTACCTCATCACATGCCCTCTGTGTAGGGCACTCAAACACCCGTCTGGAGACGCGCATTTGTGGGTCCGTACTGTTGGAGCGGTGGGTGACACCCGTCATCTTTCATTTACTGCCTCCAGCCGATGAACTGGTGTGTCAGGTGAGGATGGGATGCAGAGGCACTGGGACAGCTTCGATCAGCATCCCCTGGTTCCTCCGTGATCCCAGACTGGCATCTGCTCCAGCTCTGCGCTAAGGACTTCTTAATTTATTTATTTATTTATTTCCCCTTTAATCTCTCGACAGCCGAAACAAAATAGCAACATTATTGCTGGGAGTGATTTCTGTGGCCGCGATGGAATTTGGAGAGGTGTGATCAGCGCAAAGACTTGTCGTCGCCCCCTCCCCACCTTACCCCTTGGCTGGACGGGAGCTGGGCCACACACCAAAGTGGGTGGACCAACCCCTGGGGAAGGAGATTATGGACCTGGGCTCCATCCCAACCTCACGCTTGTTTTATTGCCCTCCCGGTTATCATAACCTAAACACGCGAAAGGATCAGCCTGTCCCTCCTTTTCCATCCTCCCCCACCCATTTCCCTCAACATCATATTTTCCCCTCCATCGCTTCCAGCTCTCTCCCCTTCTCCCACGAAACCAGGAGTACTTCCAAAGCCACCAGCCCAGGAGGTTGTCCTCAACGGGCTCAGATGTGCACGGTATCCATCTGCATCTCACTGCGATACGTGCAGCCCCTACAAATGCAAATCCACCCATGTCCGAGGTGCAGGGCGCCCGCACCGAGGTGGAACAGGAGCAGTTATTGCCAGGACCGAAAAACCACAGCCCTGGCAGAGTTAAACCTACACGTGCAGATCTGGGGCTTCCCAAAAACCAGCACAGGTGTTTAACAGCCCCAGATCTGTACGTGGTTTTTAAGCACTTCCAAAATAAAACCATTTTACGCAGAGCATCTCCAGGCCCATCTCCAGGGCAAACAGTCAGCAAAAGACATTTTTCAACCCAATTTTTCAAAGCAACCAGGCTTTCCTCGGCAACTCGTAGCTGAGGGATGGAAATCTCAAAACGTCCAGTTTTCTATAGGATGAAGGCAAAACCTTCAGTTTCTCAGGGATAAAATTAAAGCAGCAAAATGATACCAATGTGTAAGCGTTGCATTTTGGAGGGTGCATACTCAAATCCCTGGCAGGGAAGGGAAAATCAAATGAATCCCCAAAGACGTTGACCACAAATGCTCCGGGGCTCAGATTTTTCACCTCATCTGAGAACCAGCCCCCAGCCAAACACATCAGGTTTTCCTGGGAAAGCTGCATCTGTCCCCACACCGGCGAGCCAGCGGGCCCCGGTCCTTCGTGGCAACCCCAAATCTCTGCAGCAAACACAGATTTTCCTTTGCCAGCTAGAATAAAGAGGGAAATGACACAACTAACAATTCTTCCAGCGAGAAGGAACTGTGCTTATTCAAGGAACCAAAAAGCATCCCTCACTCCAGCGGGGGCGCAGGATGGTGCCCTACCAGACATCGCTCATCTGCAGCCAAAACTCCCGCCCTAATAATCAGCATCCCCTCGCCCATCCCCAGCATCCTCCCACAGAGGAGGTCACTCTGTTCATTATTTGTTTATTCCCTTATTCCATTTTCCTGTCCCCAAATCCCTCAGCATTTTTAAGCCAAATCAAAGCCCTGGTTTGTGTTGGTTGTGGTGTGGTTTTTTTTTTTTTTTTTGGTTTGTTTTTTTTTTTTTAATTACTCGTAATTAAGTGATTCTTGGCAGGCAAGACCGTGGAAACAGCGTTATCCCACAGACAGGAATTCAGCTAGGAATTTCCTCTTAGCCTCCTGGCCCTAAATACATCTGGAATAATGTATAGTCACTTTATTACAGCAAGTATTTTGTCAGCAATACAGTCCCTCTCACAGCAGCCTGGGACCTTTATCACAACAGCCTCCAGCAAGACCTTGAGCTGTGCTTTGGTTTCGTTATTTGAGCTTCACTTTTCCTCCTGCCAAAGTCACTGGGAAAAAGCCTCTGGATTTTTTTTTTGGGGGGGTGTGTGCGTCTGTTTTTCAGAGCATTGGCTGGTGCTAGACAGCAAAAGCATCACCCGCACCGAGCTATATATCGCAGGAGCTGAACATCTGCTGAAAGCTCAGTGCTTTTGGGCGCCGTCGCCATCGTGCTGACACTCTCCTGTGAGTTACAGTGCGGCAGTGACAACACAGCCCTCGCCGTAAAAGCGGAGCAGCTTTGGCGAGAGGAGGAAAACAGTAAATCTCTGATGAAAATAACTGAGTGCATCTCTTCTTCTACCCGGACTGATGGAGACCTGCAGAGCTAGGGCCACTGAGCTTTTCTTTTGAGCGATGCCGCGGCTCCGGGCAAGCGATGCCGCTCTGATGGTCCTACAGCATCTCACGTGCCGTGGTGCAGGGGCTGGGGCTGCCTCGGAGCCCTCGTTCTCTCCAGGTGGCTGCAATGGCATTTGGTACCGGTGTTATGGCAGGGTGTGTTGGAGGGCACCCACGAGCACAGGCCCAAGGGCTGGTCCCCCGCAGTGACTCGACTGTGCTGTGCATCTCCATAGCTCACTGAGCCACTCAAAAGTGCCCCAGCACGAGTTTTGCAAACCAACATACCAAGAGGGGAGAAGCACAAAATCACCGGGTGTCCCGTGCACAAGCCAACGAGTCCTTATGGGCTGAAACAGCCATAAGCCCTCCTGTACCCTTACACCCACCCGTGGCTCCCAACATCTGGCCTCTGCCTGCACTGCACGTTTATACACCCACCTTAGAAGTTCAGCCTTGAAAAGAAAAAATAATTTTTAAATTTCACCAGCGATGCCTTTAGCTATATTCCCACCAGCAGCTTAATTCCAGTGGAGTTTACATGGCAAACGTCATACACAGGGATGATACCCACAATGCCATCCCACACTGCCCCCAGGACATGTGCCGGACCCAAAAGACATGTGGGGAAACAGGGAAATCCAGCCTATTTCTCAGTCTCCTCCAGTCCTTCCTTTGTATCAAGACCTGCCTCCAGTCTTGGGTCTCCAAAGCATCAAACCCTTTGAAAGCTGCAGCATCCTTCCCCCATGCTCCAAAGGGGAAAAAAAAAAGCCCAAGATTGCTCTTTTCTCACATCTCACAGCATTTTTGGAAGACCACCTGGATCTCCTGGGGCCTGTAAGGATGCAGCCAAGAGTAAAACAGCCCCAACATCCCCTTTCCAAGCTCAGGACTGGCATCCAGAAGCACTCAAAGGACCAATGGAACAGGTTTAATAGGGTGGGCTGTTTCCCAAAACCCCAGCGCATCCAGAAGAAACATCACTATCCTGCTAAATCCCCAAAACTAAAGAAACCGTGTTCATGCAACTCCAACATACCCCACGAGGCTGAGGTGCTTTGAGTTTATCAGGCTCTCAGCTTCGCACTTGAGTTTACCTCCACTTTTCCAAATAAACTCAAGGAAAAACCTGTATCCAGGACCACCAGCTCTAAATATTTGTAAGTCATGAGACTGGCTTCGAAGTCGGCAGATTTTTTAGAAATTCACTTGTACATTGCTATTATTCAAAATTATCTTCTTTTTTTTTTTTTTAATGTTCTATATTTGGCTTTCTTTTGATGTATCTTCTCTTCGGGTTTGTGTTTCTCCCTGCAACCATATGGGCTTCAAAAAAAGAAACAGAAGAAGAAAAGATAGCTGCAATTCTGATACATTCACACAGCTCCAGATGTTAATCCTTAAAACAAAGCAGATAAAAAGGCGGGGGGGGAAGTCTGGATGAAGCCACAGTAGCTGGTAGGAAGCTCCAGGAATCCACCTTCACACCCGAAGCTCCATCTGGTATGCGGGGTGCCTCGGAGGTCCCCGTCCTATGCTCAACAGTGGTGGCAGGGATGGTGATGGGGTGGGTGTGTTGGGGACCTTATTGCTCTGCAGGATTTGGATTTGCTAGAAGAGCAGGAGATGGCCATAAACCTGCAGGAAAAATCCTAGGGAAAAAAAAAAAAAAAAAAAGCCCTTTTAGGTGACAGAGATGGCTGTTGAACAAGTCAACACTGCTCCCAGGAGTTAGGTATGGGGACAGGCAAATCCTCGTTTCCCACAGCTGCATCCTACACCCAGGACCAGGCAGAAAGAAAAACACCTCTCTGATTCCTGCCCCTGCTGAGGAAATTAAAGGAAAAGCCCGTGCAGCAACCTGGTGAGCATCCCCAGAGAGTGTACCAGTGCCCCCCTGCAGCACCCAGCCCTCCCCATGGGCTTCTCCATCCCCGACCAGCGCTTTGCAGCACTCCCCAAATCTGAGCGACGATGGAGATAATCGCAGCCCCCGTGCCAGGTGTCTGCCTCATCCCGCCGTTGCACAGCAAAATGCTTTGCATAATCCTATTAAATAAAATTGATGTGTTGCTCAGCACGGCGCGGGGCCGGTGGGAGCACCCGGCTAATCACCGGGGAATAAAAGCTACCAGGACTTCGATCGCTGCTGTACTATTCTCTGAGGAGCAGCTTCGCCGTGTAAACCCTGGAGTACACAGTTTGATGTTATCGCTGGGGAAAATAAAAAAAGAATAGAAAAGAAAGAGAAAAATAGGGAAGTAAAAAGCAAACGCCTGGGTGCAGAGTGCTGGTGCATTAACAGACTGGGTGAAGAGGGCATTTCTTACTGGTCCTAGTGGAAGTAGCACTCAGTCATCGCCTCACATCACGGCTCCATTCCTGTAAAAAAAAAAAAAAAGGAAAGAAATATCACAGAGCCAAGCGGCAGCCAACATGGTGCTGCTAATAATATCTAATTGATTGCCGACAGCAAGGATATTCTGGAAAAATGGAGAAGTGGTTTAGTGTGGACCCGGGAGCAAATACGGTGAGGGGGGTAACGCGGGTCTCAGGTGGAAAATGACATGCATTTGTGCGGGATTCAACTCGAAGAATAAAGAAATGCAAAACCAACAGGTTCCACTGGGTGGTTGTGTAGAAAATAAGCAAACACACGTGTTTTCATTCTTAATGAGATAATGCTGAGGTTTACTAACAGCCCAGCACGCCGTAGAGAATACAGAGAGACCTCCAGGAGGCTTTTGACTTCGAATGCCCTGACATTTGAAAGTGGGACGGCAAAAATATCAATAAACAGAGGCGAAGTGGCTTACGGAGTGGTCAATACCAGACTCTGGCTCGGGGGAGCTCCGTGGGGCGCAGCGGGGATGAGCGCTGAGCTGCTGCCTGGGGACTTTGCTATTAATGAGCTGGAAATCCATCCCAGCATCTCTGCCGAGCGCATGCAGAGCGTCAAGTAACGAGGAAGGCAGGACTGTTATTGGGGCAAACGGGCTCGTTTGGCTGGCTAAGCACGGCCCCAGGGGCTCCGGAGTGGGGATCTGCAGCCAGAGCAGTCCCTATCCCACCCAGTTCAGCTCAGCAAAACCAGTAACCCCCATTACTTACCAGCTGCCCAGAGCCTTGCAGGTACGAACAGGGCGGTTGCAAGGATGGGATGTGATCTTATGTCTCTCACTGAGGAGCTCAGCAG
>NW_009661375.1:5293044-5299399 GCF_000708025.1 Charadrius vociferus | reverse complement strand
ACTAGTAGAAAAACTTGAAAAAGCAGAGAAGCCCCAAACCAGTTTTAAGGCCAGAGAAAATACCGTGTAGAAAGGCTCATAAGGACCTCATCCTGCTTAAGTTTATGGGAAAGAAGTTTGACGGGGGCTTGACTATGCCCGTGCACCTGAACAGGAAGAAAAACTTGAGAGCTAAAGGGCTTGTAGCCTGTTTGGAAAGAGGATGGTTGAAAAGCAGGGCCAGACTCGATGAAATAAGGAGGTACACATTCATGGGGAAGGGGAGTAACAGCAGGACAGCCTCCCAGGGAAGCTCAGGGACGTTCCTCTCCAAACATCTCAAAACTGAAGATGAAACGCAATCTTGCGAGAGACGCTTTGGTCGGACACAAGGCCAAACCAGGCTGGAACCCAGCAGCCTGGGCTGGGTTTTATCATAGAATGGTTTAGGTTGGAAACGACCTTGAAGATCATCGAGTTCCAACCTCCCTGCCATGGGCAGGGACCCCTCCCACTAGACCAGGTTGCCCAAGGCCATGTCCAGCCTTGGCCTTGAACACCTCCAGGGATGGGGCCTCAACAACCTCTCTGGGCAACCTGTTCCACTGCCTCACCACCCTTAAAGCGAAAAACTTTTTCCTAATGTTTAATCTAAACCTGCCCTCTTCCAGTTTAAAGCCATTCCCCCTCGTCCTATCACTACATGCCCCAGTAAAAAGTCCTTCCCCAGCTCTCCTGTAGCCCCTTTAGGGACTGGAAGGCGGCAATGAGATCTCCCTGGAGCCTTCTCTTCTCCAGGCTGAACAGTCCCAACTCGCCCAGTCTCTCCTCATAGGAGAGGTGCTCCAGCCCTCGGATCATCATTTTTGATCCTTCGTGTCTCAGTCCTGTGGATCGAAGGCGGCCCCTAAGCCCCAAGCCCCCCTAGGCTGAGGTCCCAAGCAGTACCCTGAGGAGGGAGGTTTGGAGAGCACCACTGCAGCAGAAGTGGGCACCATCATAGGTGGCACAGGCTCTCAGCAGCCATCTCATCATCCATCTGTTTTCGGACACACCAGGAAGGTGTTGCCTAAGTGTGCTCCGCCCCACAAGCCTCCAGAGCCACCAAAACCCCAGCAAAAATCCAATGACAGTGGCTCATCCTGCCTGGGTTCCCCTCCATGTGTCCATCTCCCCTCATTCCCTGCATCCACAGCATACCACTGTGCCAGTTACTGCTCTTTCCTTTCCACGTGGCCCTTCAACACAGCCCACAGGCTAGTTTTTTTTGGAAACCAGTAGATCATCAGAAACATATAGAGCAATTGCTTGGGGATGATGGTGCTTTGGGTTATTACCCTGCAGGGGCTCAGGGCAGCTCTCAAGGACAGCATGAGGCAACTCAACATCAGTGCATAATCCTACAGTGATGCTCTTGGCTGTCAACGGGAACACAAACACAACAGAAACTGCTGATTCTAGTGAAAAAAAAAAAAAAAACAAACCCACAAACAACAAACCAACCAAAAAACACCACACAGAAAAAACACAACACCCCACTTAAACCTCAACCTTTGAGACACACAATCCACCCCGGCACAGCTTCACCAGGAGGTGAAGACATGAGAGTTCAACCCTTGTCACATCCCTCTTGAAAGAAGAGTTTATACAAGCCCCAGGGCTGGAAGCTATTAGTTAGTGCTGCTCGATGCTCTGCAGATCAGCGTCCTGAAGGAAACCTGTGCATCAGGCAGAGCTGCCGGAGCAAACCCTGGGCTACGGCGTCCATCAGTTGCTCTGGTTTCCCATTGAAAATTTAGTCTTTGCTTCAAAATGAAGATTTGATTTTTTTTTTTTTTTAAATGTCAGTGTGAGCATGTCTTCAGTTCAGAAGGGCAGGACCCGGCTGTTTTGGTCCTTGCTTGTAGACCACGGGAGATCCAGAGACACAGACAGCGCTGCCGTATGCACAGTGACACTAAAGATGCTTTATCCTCCCATGCGAACCACAGCCATGCTTCGCAGAACTCCTGCCAAACAGCCCTCAAGATCAGTTTCCAATACTTCCCTAAAAAAAAAAAAAAAAAAAAAACACCAACCAAAAACCAAAACCAAACACCAACCCAGCTCCAGGGAAGCGTAGCGCAGTAGTTTCAGCAGCCCCTGCGTCAGGTCATTGATCTGCCGTTGCCGAGAGGAGGGCCCAGGGCACTATTTCCTAGCAGGCTCTGCGTTGATTAATTGCAGACCTGGAATACGAAATACGCCAAGTCCTTCAAATCTGCAAACAACGTCTGGGTTCTCTTCCCAGCTGCCCCGGCATGGTGAATCACTTGAAAAGACTTCAGGCTTTTGAGGAAATTTCTGGTGTATTTGCTGGCACATGTGATATTTCCAGTAACCAGGACCACTGTGGAGTCATCACCTTGAACCTCTTGATCTTTCTGGAAATGTCATCTTAGAGCTGTTTTCAGTATTTTTAATTTATTTGGTCATACACGATAGAGTTTAAAATGCTCAGAGTTTCTGTAGAACAAACCCTTCCCAACACTTATGTTTGGAAGTTGATGGAGGAGTGATGATGCTCATTGCAGAGCTTACTCAGACTAAAGTGGTAAAGTTTTCTGAGTGGGGGGAAACTATCTAAATCAGATATTTTTCTATTCAAAGCAATTTACAGCAGTGGAGTTTTGTAGCTGTGAGCAAAGACCAGCAAAAAAATACTTTCCCTGGAAACCGGATGAGACAATGCTTAGGGTAAAGACAAGCAAGTTGCTTCTTTGCATTAAATACAACACCCTTCCACTGAGGCGAGATCCTGCCTCTTGACTGTAGGGCTAGGAGTTGTTTCACAGAATGGTCAGGATTGGAAAGGCCCTCTGGAGATCACCCAGTGCCACCCCCTGCCAGAGCAGGGGCACCTACAGCAGTTGCACAGGACAGTGTCCAGGCAGGTTTGGAACATCTCCCATCCCACACCTCTCTGGGCAGCCTGTGCCAGCGCTCTGCCACCCTCAAAGGAAAGAAGTCCTTCCTCATGTTTAGATGGAACTTCCTATGTTCAAGTTCATGCCCGTTAACTCTTGTTCTACCATTGGGCACCACTGAAAAAAGACTGTTCCCATCTACCTGGTACCCTCCCTTGAAGTATTTATAAGTATTGATGAGATCCCCCCTCAGTCTTCTCTTCTCCAGACTAAAAAGCCCCAAGTCCCTCAGCCTTTTCTCATAAGAAAGATGCTCCAACCCACTCATCATCTTTGTAGCCCTTTGCTGGACCCTCTCCAGCAGTTCCCTGTCCTTCTTGAACTGGGGAGCCCCGAATTTAATATAAATCTCTTTCCCCATCTGCAAATTCTATCCAAGTGAAAAAAAAAAAAAAAGAGGTTTGAATATTTGTGTGCTTCCACGCGCACAAAGTCCCGTGCAGATAGCTGCTCGGCATGCACTGTTCGACCTGATGGCTTGCAGCAAGTCCACCCTACCAAGGACACACCAGACCTACTGCTGCTAGGTTGAACCATGCCCAGACAGACCAAACCTGAAGTTTCTCAGATTCCCTGCAGGTGCCTTATCTGTCCTGGCACATCCAAGTCCTTTCTGCATTTGCTGCACATGTCCCTGCCTGGGGAATCTCCCCTTGAGTAGGAGGCCAGGAGCCCACCTTCGCTGCTCAGGAAGGTGGGCTCCTGTCCACGCAGCTCAGGAGCCTGCGGATCACAGCAGCCAAACGAGGCAGAACATCTGGCCCACACGTGTGTCGGGAAGGAAAGATTTCTCCTGGTACATCAGGGATCGCCTGTAAAACTCACTGTTCTCTCCGCTGGAGGCTCCTGGCTGTCTAGGCATGTTCGGTTACATGCACTCAAATCCCCAATCGCTCCTGATCTGGCTTGAAGGGACCCTCCTGGCTCTCCTCCCAAGGAGGGGCTGACTCTCCCCCCGCCAGCAAAGGCTCTCCCCAGCCAAGGGAAAGGCAGGAGGATCTTGAGATGTAGGGCCCGGCCAGAGGACTCCAGTGCTGGGGCGGTGTATCCTCACGGGAAGGGAGGGGAAAAAGAAAACAAATCTTACTGAAGGGATGGCGCTCCTGGGAAACCTCAGAGGGCGAAGGAAGAACAAACACATGAAGACAGACACTGGTTTCTGCAGGGAACATTCCCATTTAAAAAAAGGAAATGGTTATTTTCTGGTTGCAGGGAAGGGGTGGGGGTAAAACCCTTTAATCAAAAGCCAGATTTCTTTCAGAAAACCTTCAACTCGTCGTCTCAACCCTCCAAAGCAGGGCTGGGTACTCTTTAGCTCGGAAAGGGGAAATGAAAAACATCCAACCCAAGGGTACAGGCGGGGGAAAGCCCAAAGTCAGACCTGCTCTCCCCGTTAACTCCCTGCCTTCCCCTGGGCTCCATTAATTTTTCAGCTTCAGGTGCCCCCACAGCATAGGGTGGCTATGGCAGCACTCCTAAGTGCCTTTCTGTGTGGACCTGAAGATTCCAGTGGAGGTCACGGTTTTCAAACAGGACAAGACAATCCACATGTACGTGGGAAAAGCAAAGCAGCGTTCCCAGGACTATGAAGCAGGGCAGGGGTGAGCCCCAGGTTTGCGGAATCACATCTAAGGCAAGAAGAGACTCCACTTGGCACGGACATTGCTTGGGCAAAGCCCAGCCCCAGTCCTTGTCTGGACCACCTCATCAAGAGAATTACTCTGGCCCCATTCTCCCTCCCTCCACGCCCTTCCCTGGCTCCTCACTTCTATTTAATCAGAGAGAAATAAAGAGGGGAGGGGACGCGCCACAGACCTGAGATTAGCCAGATGTTACTCATTGCTTTCCCCAGCCCTGCCGAGCAGGATTTGTGGTCTGAGCTTGACAGGCAATTTGGCCCAAACCCCACACCAAGCCCCAGCTCCTCGCTAACACACCTGGCTGTGCAGCTGCTCCACAGAGCCACAGCTGGATTGCAGCAGCCTGCGAGCTGCCCTTGGCACACCTCCCTCGCCTCCGCAAGGTGATGCACGGAAGGAGGACCACAGAGAAGGCATCCCTGACGAAAGCCAGCAGCATCCCTTTTGCGGTCCATGGGCTCAGCCTGCCCCACAGCCAGCACAGCTCCCTCCCCCTGGACCGAGGAGGGGGGTCAGAGCCGCTTCTCCGGAAAGGGCGGCAGCAGTCCCCAAGGCTTTGGTGTGTTTTGAGGGAGTCCAAGTTTAGTTTTAGACTTGGAAGTACCGCCTCCTTCCCTGCCCTCTGCTGCTCTGGCAGAGGACAATTGCTACCAGAATTAGCAAATTCCCCACTCACTTCAAAGGCCAGGGCTCCTGCCTCTGCAGGCTGCTTCTGCTAGAGTTTGAAGAACGCAGCATTTAAGGCAAATATTCCACAAAACGTATTTCTGCGCATATACAGTTATATACACACTTACATGTAATTTTAAGCACTGATGTAATTGGGGTTTTACTGAAATCCTTTCTGCTGTTCAGTGTTCCCTCATCTTAAGCCTGTCTTCAGCCACGAGTTTTCAGCCAGTTAAAAAGAAAAGTAGTATCAGGCTCAGACTCCTGTGTCAAACTTCCGTCTGCCTTAGTTTGACATGAAAGAGATTTCTTAAGTTCCTCCCCAAAAATATGCATCCAGACAGCAATACCTTGAAAGGGAAAGGACAGCAGTAAATCACAAACGCTCTGGAAACCTCTCTGCAGAAGCTGCAGTAAGAAGCAAAGTTTTGTGGGCAGGTAACACAGAGGCAGGAATCCACACTCTCGCTTCAGCGGGGAGCGAGACAGGACCATAGCATCTTTAATCAGGTGGCTGGAAGAACAAGGAGGAAAAAGCAGCAAGGGAATGGGATCCTTAGGGTGATACCTAGTCCTGTCGCCTTGCGTAAAATGAACTGAGAACAGACCAAAAGCTGTAGGTTTAAACCAAAAAACCAAAGTTGTGTTGTCTGATGGAACTGATACAAAATCCACACAATTTGCATAAAAAGCCCAGAAAGGGTTACCACTGAGGAGCACTATAGGGATGCTTTTGGATCTGAGCTGCAACACTTGGAAGAGAGAGACACCATGAACCACCTGTGCTGCAAGCGCTCCCTGTTCCTCCCTCGGTGCTGGTTCCTGCCTCGAGGCTCATCTCCTCTAAGGACCAGAAGTCTCTCCCCACCGACATCCCCAGCAGAACCGCTCCTCTTAGGCTGCCTCCAACTGTTTTGAAGAAAATAGGATCAGCCCTATCTTTGGCCAGGTATGAACGGCCGTTCTTCCCCCAGGCGCTGCTTTTCTTCAAGCACAGAATCCCTATTCCGAAACCCACCGGGCCAGAGACCACTCTGACCACATCTACCCAGCGCCTGCCCAGCACCGCTCTGAGCTCATTTAGGATGTCTTGAAACAAAG